>NW_027286875.1:2030000-2252500 GCF_022747635.1 Hetaerina americana
TTATGCCGATATGCATTGAAAAAACTGGCACAGTAAAAACATACTTTTTTAAGAAGGACCAGTCTAAGTACGCATAGATGGTGAAGTTGAATGATATGACTTGTCTAATAACATTATGTAATTACTTCTCCAATAACAAAGGTTGCTGTATCTGAAAAATAGGAAGGCTAAGTTAAACATTGAAAAAGGAAGGTGAGAACTTCAGCAGATGGATCAATTTACCTATCCTGGCAGTGTAGTAGGGACATAGGAAGAAGAATGGTATTAGGTAGAAAAGCTTTCACTAGGAGGCAATTGATGATAGAAACTTTAGGCAAGGATTTTAAGAAAAGACATAAAAATAAACGGGTAGAGAGCATGGTTTTGTATGTTGTAGAAACATGTTATTGAAGTAAGATGATGGGTGTAGAATGGAGGCTTTTGAGATGTGGGCATGGAGGAGGATGGAAAAGATAAAATGGACTGAAGGGAAAACAATTGAAAAAGTAGTAGGAATTGTAGCGGAGGAGAAGGGATTGTTGGGAGAAATCCAAAGCAGGCACAAAACGTGGATTCAGAGAATCTTGATTGGCAATGGAATGTTGAAGACTGTGACACAGGGGAAATCTTAAGGCAAGCAAGGAAGGGGTACGAAAAGGAGAGGCGTGCTGAATGGAATGAAGGGAGAAGGGGAGTATGCTGAGTTTAAGAAGGATTTATTGGGTGGCAGTCTTTGTTTTGTTAGGAGAGAGCAACAAAAAAACCATGGTACAGTCTGTGTTCATCCAAAACTTACCTTCAACGATAGAATACTACTGATGACAATTACAAGATTCATTTTGCCCCAAGTAAACATTTATACGTATATAAAAAACCATAAACACAGTAATCAACCCGAAGGTCGGTTTGGTAGGTGATGGTAGACTTCACCCAGTACTAAGCACGACGGTGTGTGAAATGCACACAACAAGGTAGGGGGCCAGTTCCTTTCCCTGCGCCGGTTATGGTTTCCCAGGAAGATCTGGTGCCCGAAAAAAACACATAGCTTGGGTGGTGCTGCTGGGGCCCAGAGATTTGCCTGGGAATCGAACCCGGGACCCTCTGGTCAGTAGTCCAATGCTCTATATATGTATATATACATATATATACTCCATAAACCATTACTTTGTACTCATATGTTTATGTTATTTTAATCCCATTAATAAAAAGGAGCTTGAAAGGCAACCGTTTTTGAATTATGGCTAACATCACAGAGGCTGTAAGGAAGAATATTAGTAATTCATACTTTGATTAAAAGCACAATTTTTTTCCCTGGGTTCATTCTACTTATTTTTGGGGCCGACCCTGAACATTCAAAAAAGCAATATGTTTGAAGGTACATGATTAACACAGTTGCTATAATGTTCTACAGGACGTGACGAGATTAAACACAATGACAAAACAAAAATCCCCCTATTATTATCCCTTCTGAGATATGTGAATTGTGCATGTAAATAAAGTGCATTTTTAGAGCCAGTTGGTCTATTAATGGGAAATACGATTAATTTTTTTATCTCCAATACAATAGATAAAGAAAAAACCTCAATAAATTTACATGAATCATTAAAAAATCAGGGTGGAATACTACCTGTGAACAATTTATTCACGTAAAATCTATTGCAATTATCTTCCCACTGAATTCCCTAAGGTTATAACAGGCAACAAGAGTGAAACTTACCAACTGCAGCTGGGTGAGGTATCTTTTCCACCAAAGATATTTCTGCATGTGCGGACCAATGGCAGCCAGCAAGTAATATGTGTACATGATCACATGAACAAGTGAGTTCACTAGTCCACTGAAAAAAGCTAAAAACATCATGGTACCTTAGCGAGACGGTGAAATAAATGTATAAAAATAGTTATACATTACTTAAAGATGAAGTTAGTCATATTGTTAAAAAACTGTACATTTATAAACTTAGTTCAATTTGAATTTTAATGAAGGAGAAAATGTATGCCTTTAAAGAGATACGAGCATTATGATAGAGAAATCCTCTGTGGTATCATGATGTCATATGTAAGCTTCAAGAAAATGTATTCTCTCATTTAGGCAGAGGTTGGCAAGACATGAATTATTTTCTAAAAACCATACCAGTAAAATCAACTCAAAGAAAATCTATTACATAATGGTTAATTTTCATAATAATTTATATTTCTTAATACACTAAATAGATTTATTATTAATGCACCTTTGCCAGTTTCATGTAAGTGAAAAGATTTCTTGCAACACAAAACAGCTTACAACATGCATAAAATATAGAATGTAACAGCATGCAAGCAAGATACTTCGAAAGAATTTGGGAGGAATTTATTGAAATAAATGCAACACACAAATAAATCCGACACTGACATAAGACTAAACCAACTCCACAAAAAAAAAATTACAAAAAAGGAGCTAAAACCCAAGAATGAACAGACAATTACTTTATTGCATCAAAACCTCATTAGCTCAACCATGGTTATTTTAAAAGTTTTGTTGAACGCCATTATCTTTTAGGTACACCAAAATGACTGGGTAAAATTGTAGTATAATAATTATTCCACGTGATTTTCTTCTCCTTTTAAACCTCCCGATTCCTCTTGCCACAAGTTAAAAAATCCGAATATATTTAAAATTATAACCTTACTTGATCTCCTTACAACTTTTCAGTACCTACTTTACAGTGCTCTCACAGTCCTTCCAGATTAACCTTTAGTGGGATTCTACATGTAAAATTGATATAATTTTCATTTTTACTGATCCATTCCTACCCATACAGGTTCATATTAAAAAATGACCAACCCTTTACAAACCAACATACAAATGAATACATCCAAATACTTGTCCCTTATGTAGCAATGAATATGTTCACATGCTAGTGATATCATATGTTTTTTTATAATTCCTTTTGTAGTTAGTTATCCATACATGGGTATCCTTCAAATGTAAGCGATTTTATAATTTCTTATCTAATCCCTTGATTGGTCATTATTTTCGGGAGAGTTGAAGCAGTATGTCAACATGCTTGATTCCAATGGATTATTCTCATTCCATAAGAGAAGAACTAATGAGGCTTTACTGTACCATATTCACAGTTCCAAAAATCAGGCAATCAAATGCTCAAGAAAAATAAAATGGAAAACACGAAAATCTCTTACCCACACTGATTTTGATCATTTCAATACAATCACCGAAGTCAATTCTAACTTAAATTCAGAAAAACTACATGGCAATGCAAAAAGAATATTTAAAAACAGGACAAATTCACAAAACAGCTTACAAATTTTCATTTAATTTAGGTAATTGCTGAATATTAAGAGGAAAACAAGCTTTTAGGTTTACCAAATTAATTCCATTAAATAGAATTTTGTTTTTAGTGTTTATCAGTAAAATCAGTCGAGTTTATCAGTAAAAAATTAATAAATATCCCCAAATAGCTACTCTCGCCACATAATTTATTAAGGCTCAAGTCAATAAATTAAGATTTTGAAAGGATTTCTCTAAATTGCAGGAAGAAAGACAATTTTATTCAAACCATTAATTGTATTTCAATATTATTTAGGATGAGCCTCACCGCTGGCAATACTGAATCTTTATTTCATGAGCATTAATGTGGGAATGCCATGGAGGACCAAATATGGAATTGTTAATTTTCCTGGCCTATGTATGCTGGTATATTGAGTACAATATGATAAATGACAGACATATTTACCTAAAATGTAACCATCCCTATTTTAGATAAAAAATTAACAGTTAATTGAATTGAAATAAAAATATTTAATGGGTTACATAGGGTTTGCCATTCCATTCAACATACAGAAGGTAAATAAACCTCTCAAAAGCCCATATTTCTGCAAATGCGAAGAGGTTCCACATCGCCACATAACCAACCACTCTGTAACTTTTCTTCCATTCAAGATTGAGGATAAACAAAGAATTACAACCAAAATAATCTCATAACCATTCTTTACTTATGCCTTTTACAGTACTGTGACATTTCACAACAATGACATTAGTAAAAAATGCTTTTGGAAAGGGTATTCCTTTCAGACAACTTTGGGTCTTGACTCCTGGCTGGAAAAATGAATGGCTCGTTAATCAGAAAATGCATTCAAAATACCATTTTAAGGCCCTATTTTGAATTTAAAAATATTTTTTGTCTGATAGTCATTTTTTACAATATAAGGAAAATTAATAAACTAATCTTGATTGAATACTATCTAATCTTTGTATCCCTACTTTACAAATGATACTTCGTAATATGCGTGATTCACCCTCTGGATAAATCGAAATTTAAGTACCGGCTGACTAAAGCATGACTGGTAGTAGTAGTGTTTATGGGAGGCGACCAACAGCTGAGGTCACTGGCACCATTAGGGATGGATGGAAGAGGAAGAGTGAAGAGAAACCTGGCGTCAGCATTAGCCTACTCTTGTCAAAGGTCATGGGGTCCACAGCTTAACGTCCCATCCGACGGATGGCGTACTCACTCAAAGTGCACTCCACAAAGCACCTCAAGTAGGGATCGAGATACCACTGAAAAATATTCAACACCACCGGGATTTGAACTCAAGCCCTCTGGCTGGGAAGCCAGTACGATAGCCACCGCACCTTCTCGATCCCAGCATGACTGGGTAAGGTGACTCCTCAGTATATTCAAACTGTCATTACATGACTCATCATAATGAGACTTGCTCCAGTAAAGTTAATCACAAATAATGTCCTCCTCAAACTCCGAAAGCCGAAACTGAATGACTTTTGATTTTTATTTTCTAGATTTTGGGTTCTTCCTAGAAGAAATTTTTACAAAATTTATATTTTAACATCCATATTAAGAACAGTATAGTTAGATAATTCATACAAAGTATTAATTTTCAGCGGCATTAAAATATTTACTAAAACAATTTAATTTTAAAAATTGGCAGGAATGTTAAGCTCCCAATTCTAAAATCATCACATTTATTAATACTAACTATCTTCTGTGGTGCCAAGTTCATTGCTCAGGTAATGGTTCTTATTTCTTGGTGATAACTCAGAATAATGCAATGCATAAGTTTCAAATTCAAAACACCAAATTGCATTATGGATTTTGGGTTTGTAGTAGATTAGGATTCCAGACATGGGATGCTTCAATGTATACAGACAGGTGCTAAAACTTCTAAATTATAACAATGCAAACTCTAAATTCAGTTTGAGGGAGAGTTTTCTAAATATATACAGTGATGTGTTTTAATTTAGAAAAGAATTTGCTGGGACAATTAAACACCAAAATTTCTTTCACAAACTAGTGACTTTCCCAGACAACTATTGGACTGGATCTTAATCCTTGCATTAACTCGTCAATTTGGGTTAATTACGGGCACCCTAATTCATTATTACCCAACCTATATGTCAAGCACCAAAGTGATTACATCCAAAAATAACCTTGGATTATAATTTAGTAGAATTTATCTGGTTACAGCAATAGTAAAACATCAGATTCCACTGCCATGATTACAAAAAGGACTTATGAGAAGGATGGTTAGGAGATGTAATGGTTTTGTATGATACTCTTATCTTAAGTCAGGTATGAGATATTGACTATTATGTGGCTGATTATGAGCACACGTGAAGCCATGCAAATTATGTACAGGAGAAAAAGATCATATTTAACTTTTACTTCATTGACAGAACAAAAATTAAGCATTTGGAATGGAAAAATGTGCAATGGGCTCAGAAAGAAATACACCAAAAATTCATTCTTTAATGCTCAGTTAAAGCTAGACCAGTGACACCCACCTTGACCACCAGGTAAGTAAAGAGTTCCAAGATACCAGTTGAAGATCATAGTAGAGTGATGATAAAGGTGAAGAAATGTCAGTTGACTCAGTTTCTTCCTCAGAACAAAGAAAACCTGCACAGGTAACAAGAGACAAATTCCCCAAAGGACTGGAGTGTGACAGCACTATGAACATTTTAAGCATGTCCCTTAAGAAAATGCTAAATATGCCATTCATACTGCATGCTTTTCTATATTAACCAATTAGTGTGGTGTAAGCAAGCAAACACAGATTAAGTTAATGCCCACAAGTTTTTCTCCTGCAATGATTGAGTGAGACCCAATTTAGTGAAAGAACTTTTTCAACCAACCAGTGAGGTAAGTTCAACCTTCTTAGACAAATAGGCACCATTCCCTGTACACATGGGTTTTGTACAAATTAAATTATGAAGCCCAGAGCCCGAGTTAATATAAACACATTAGAGCTATACAAACGGAGAAGCACATTATTGCAGCAGTTTCAATCACAAAATATGTATAGATATACAGCCAAGGAATGAGACTTTGTAGCCAATATCAGTACTATGATGGGAAAATCATAACACCTTTACAACGTTAGTAGTTAGTGGTATTGGTGAAGCTTAAAACTACTTGGAACCTACTTGCACCACATCCAATTAGTATGTTAAAAAGTTAGATGTACCATTCCGGCAAACAAATTATAGAAAAGACTGTTATCCCTGCAACTAATGAAAAAACTTCCTTAATATCACGTTGTATATATCATACAACATGCTGACATTTATTGTCTGAAATTACATTGTAATAAACTTCGGTTACTATTTACCATATATAGAAACATTATGCAAACACAACCTCTAAGGATTAAGCATTGATAAAAAACAAAATATAAATGGGAAAAACGAAACCATTAAGGTAACCACACACCGTGAAGTTAATGTAATCATATTTAAAACACCTATCGATCCAGTCTCCATTTTCAATGAATTTTATGAGAACGAAATGAAAATTTCCATTCTGATAATCATGAAACCTGGATCAAATTCGGCGAATTTGAAAAGGAATTATAATGCCAAAAAGAATGCGTTACCTAGTCATCAATGAACCTGTCATTCTTAATCCGGATATTAAGGAATCCAAACTCAATCACTAACAAACGATGTTTAAGTTCATCCTATTTAAAACAAATTGAGGTGAAAGGGCCTCAACTAAACGTTACCCCATGCATTTTTAATGGATTATAAGAGATTCATTCTAATATGTAATAAAAGTTTTGGTAAAAGACAAAAATTAAAGGAAAAATGGGAATAGAGACATAAGGAAAATAGGCAAACAAGCACTCACTGTGTCCAAGAGATCCAAGACTTTAGAAAAATAGAACCACCAACAGGCTGACGCCATCTACGGAAATACAGTTATTAGAGTGAAGTTTTGCTATGTAACTTTTTATTCCATTCAATTAAAATTATTACATACTCGAAGAGCTAGGGGAGCCATTGAATAATCCACCGGCTGACAGGTCCAGCTGTAGCCGGACATGTAAGAAGTAACCAGAAACTGAAATAAAAAAAACATTTTAAATTCAATGGAATTGTGAGATTTTGATGAAACCTTTGAACGCAATACTTACTTCTTTGAAGATATAAAATGATAGCATAATCTGAGAAAAGTTGTAGATCAATAATATATGCTTAATGTTGAACGGCTTTCTGTTTTTCATAAATCGAGGGCCGAAAAATACTATTCCCATATAAAAAATAAATATCACTATCAAAGGAATCGGTGACTTTAATAGAAACCATCCTGTTACCCTGGGATCTGAAAAATTTAAAGAAGTCAGCGTTTTGCATACAGCATTACGGAAACCCTCAAGGAAATGGTGACTGTCGATCCATTACTCACCGGGCGACCCCAAATGCTTCTGAATGCTAAGGGGTACTGAGCCAGTTTGAATGATGTCCATATTTTAATATAATAAAGAAAATGGAATTTTGTAACGACGACTGGGTTAATTGAGCTAAGTATCACTAATTAAACAGTCAAACTTCGTTAGTCTTCACCCACCGATGTTCATCGGATTCAACAGTAACCAAGTTCAGTACCTTGCCCCGCTCTATCGGCACAAGTCGAACTTAACAGAGCCGCCGATTAAAAACAGCTGACTATTAAATACCGCAGACTAGGTAATCCTGGTGGCTGTCGGCATAAGAGGGAACGATTGAAAATAATCCATTTCAATTCAGGCATTCAAGGATTCGCGTGCACGTTAATTTTATAATGGCTTTGACAAAAGGCCAAGCTTTAGGCCGCATTATTGCTAAAAATACGTCTCTATTCCTATGTGATATGCAAGAGAAGTTCAAAACTTCAATCAAATACTTTCCGGAAATTGTTGCCAATTCCAATAGATTATTGCAAGCATGCATGGTAATGAAAATGCCTGTCATCTGTACGGAACAATATCCAAAAGGTTTTTAATTATTAGGTCTAAAAGCGAAAGTTTATTTTCGTGCTTGGATTTAACTATTATCATGCCATATATTCCTAACTAGAAGTGATTACATACAGGACTTGGGCCAACGGTACCTGAATTGGGAATACAAAACTATGGAATTCTGCCTTTCCAAAAGACTCAGTTTTCTATGTGCATTGAAGATGTCTACAAACATTTGAAGGACAATCACCCTGAGGCAAGTCGAAATGGACTTAATTCCCTTGATTTAGATGGTTCAATCTCTGTTATGATCATTATCGTCATTTGCTATTCATTATTCATCGCAGGTAAATAGCGTTGTTCTTTGTGGTATTGAAACCCACGCCTGTATCTATATGACAACCCTAGATCTTCTTGAGAAAGGATTTGCAGTTCACATTGTTGCTGATGCTTGCTCATCCAGAACTATGACCGACAGGTACTAGTTATGGTTGAATATATTGAATTTAGAAGTCGTGGGTGATGTTCGATATCGTGCATATTAGGCATGAACTTATATCTTGAATATTTGACGTGATTAAGTCATAGATCCGCAATGTCGCTCGTGCTTCATGCATGTATGGAAATTCCCTTTCCAGTCATAAAATTTAAAGCAAAAGAGTTCACTTCAATTTCGGGTATTTTCAGACATTAATTGCTCCATAATGTATGAAGCCTCGGATTAAATTTTAGTCTCGTCCGATTCTGCAGTACAAATTAGGAATGTAAATATATACAAAAACGATATTCAGCTTCATTTCTTTCGCTACACTTTCATAGCGCTTGATTACCGATACCTTGGCGCATTCACTCTTTTATATATTGGTTTTTGGTAATGACAAACTCCAAAACAAAATATAAATATTATTAACTGATGTCATTTCCAAATTTCGATGCATGCTATCACTGATGCGCTTCATTAACATCCTCTTCTCCCAAGATCATTAACCTCTGTAAGCCAAGAGTTGAGTTTGTTCCCTGAAATTTGTTTGGAGTTTTAGGTAGAGCGATTCACTATAATCAAGGCCAGCGTCGCGTGAAATTGGTACTTTCGAGAGTTTTTCTAATTCCATGTGCTGTTTCCCACTAAGTTAAAGTATTCAGGTAATCACACCACTTAGCTGGGGAAAACCATGGTGTCTAAACTCGAAACCCTCTGGTCAGATACAGAATCCACGCACCAAGCCACGCTGTCACCCGAGATAATTTTGGAATGCTGGTAGTTATTTTTTGTTTGCCATCCGTGGTATAGAGAATGGGAGTTATCTTGAAAGTTATAATTAACTGCCAAAATAAACGGTATAATCAACTTCTGTTGTTAGAGTGGGGAACACTTTTGAATTTTGTCATGAAGTGGCTGTGATATTGAATCAATTCTTAGTGGACCTCCAGGCATCTTCAGTTTCAAATTAATGAATGGATTTTTGCAAATAGAGTATCTTACTAAGGCCTCTAAGGGAAACACGCCTTAACTTTATTAAAACTGATCTAAGAAGTCATTGGTAAATAAGCTGGGTTTGCATGTCATTTGACTTTGTACCACTCCATCAGGGCCATCCTTAAATCATGGAACCCAATTCAGGTTATTTTTACCCTCCTCTATCTGAGAGTATCTTTGAAATGATCTGTAAAATACAACCTAGCTTTCTACAACCAATCTTGCATATTTATCAGAACCATCATTAATATATTAACCTGGCAGCTTAGGGTTAATGAAGGTGTTTTTCTCTATTATTATCTCTGTGTTAGTGCTGAAAAATGTATATCGCCATGAGTGACGGATATTTTTTAAAAATGTAATCAGAATACAAAAATTGAAATTAAGTAATCACATACACTGGCTGATATAATGCAATAATAAACCTTTTGTGAGATTCCTCCTAAACCTGCCTCCCTTCTCTGCTATGGTAACGTAATGATATGGCACAGCCCCTAAACCTCCCCAAAAGCCTTACATAATTAAAGGACAACTCTCTCCTCTTTTCACTTTACATTTAAAAATAATAAATCTGTATTAGGAGCCAATTAGCTTGGTGTATTGGTTTTCTTCAGAGAAACAACTATACTGACAGTGAGATATGATATCAGTCCATAAATATAGTCATACCAGCTCAGCTACAATAAGTCTTAAATATTTCATAAAAAGCTCATCTTTTTCTATCTGTGTCAATGTACACAACATTGGGACGGCTAACTCTGCTGTTTGTCTGAAGAGGAGAAATGAAGACTTTTCTCTGAAGTTAACATTTAGGCATTTCATGGGTGTAAAGTTTTGTAGATTATCGCAAGAGCTGTTAGTTTTCCTTCATAGCACTTTTTTAGGGAAACCTTCTTTCTAAGAAATATATAGCATGAACATTAAAAATTGAAGCTTTTAAATGTGTATGCATATTTTTTTCAAGGATTTTTATTAATGTTATTTACATTAGGATGTATGCATTCAAAGCTGCCAAGGCCGCTGGAGCTCACATGACCACGTGTGAAAGGGTTATCTTAGGCCTAGCAGGAGATTCAAAGCACCCTAAGTTTAAGGACTTGCAGAAGATAGTTTGGGAGCCTTGTCCTGACACAGGATTGACCAAGTAACTGGAAATTCTGGGTGAGTTGTTAGATTTTTATTTTTGAGGAACTTGTGTGAGCTACAATGAATAAAAGTGCCGACCACTCAAATCTTCATGTATTTCTAGCATATTGGGAACATTCAAAGCGCTTTAATTGACTGGAAAGGATATTGTATTTGATTGTTCAGTGTGCCCATAAAAGTTTTATCATAAGGAATACCTCCTCTGTCCATGGATTGGATTGAAAAGGTCCTCGGAGTATAAAGTTTCAAATATAACTCTTTACTCTGGCTGCAAATTTTGTATTTTCATGTTTTTATTTTATAATTGTAAATCTAATTTGAACTAGCTATAAATTTTGCTTATTTTAAGTCCAAATAAATGTGAAAAATTTAATTGGTTTCAGTGTCATCGCATCAAAGATATTTTTGCCTGCATATATGTGCCACACAAAGGAAGAGTATAATGGTAATATTTAGAATTTATAAATGTGAGTAGTCAGCTCATATTGTTATTGATGACATTGGCTTTATGTAATGGAAATGATATTAATATTCCACAATCATGTACATTTCTAAATGCTCTCAAAGAAATGAAATGTAATTTGCTATCCATTTGGAACCTTTCTCGTTCCAACTCTGTAAATATTTTTGGCAATTGTTAGTAAGAGCATGAATAAATTATATTTTCACTATAGTGATTTTTTTCTGAAGATTTCGATCTACATGGTTATCCGTTTAGCACGACACTATATTTCCATTCTGTCCCGTTTTTTTAAAGATAAAAATTGTTTCATTTATTAAATGCACATTTTAGTTCATAGTCATGGTTCTTTTGATTAGAGATTCAAAAGAAATATTAATATGAGAAACTCTTCATTTATGCCAAACCTATGTATGGTCGTCATGTTAGCACCAGTTTCAAAGGCCACGCAAATATAACATTTATGTACCACTGCGCCTATTCATTCAGCTTCTCTGCCATTGAATGTTGCATCATCATATTGGTATGCACCCTGTCGACCCACTAATAGGGTATGCAATAATTTAGCATTGCTGATTAAGCTTTTATTTACTTTTGCATGTAAATTTTAAAATCAATTTATAAATCCTCGTGAATATGATGGCAGAGTGAAGGGCTATCATTGATTATATGGGAAGGAAGGATATAAGAAAGCTAGATTCTTAAGCTAACAAAAGTCAGCTGTTTGAATTATTTGAAGAGGGAAAGAGAAGCATGGATGGTTAGGTAAAATTTTCTGCCAAAGCATGATTCAAACATAAGAGCAACGTTTGGCAATGCTGAAAATATGCTTACAACAGCTCGAAGATGAACTGATATAATTACTGTTATGGAAGCTCATATGGAATAATTGGAGAAGATGGAATGGCCGATAATCATGTGAGTTGAATACAACATCCATTTTAAAAAAAGTCCTCTCTTCCGTATTCTGAAATTCCGTTGAATTTGGTTTACTGTAGATGAATTTATGTTACTCTTAAAATTGAACTTAAAATTAAACCACTTGGCTTTTCCACATAGAATTTTCTATATAGAAATAGTTCTATGTGGAAAAGCCAAGTGGTTTAATTTTAAGTTAAATATGAAGAATTTCCACCAAACGACACCAGAAACTGTTTTATTAAGTCTTAAAAATCAATCGTGGAAGAAGATGGTTGCATATCACATAAGTTTTTCAAAATGGACAAAGCTGGGTCCTTTCAGAAATGGATGCAGCAGTATGTACTTATCAGTTGAAGGTAATATAGCACTGACCTTCAAACAGCACTAATTACTTGGTGGACATTTGTCAGGACAGGACATTCCAACGTGATATGACCAATTTATTCCAAATATTTAACATTTTGTCAAAAATATTATGCCATCATTCTTATTCTGCTTCCACAAGCCAGTATAAGATCCCTTTGCTTTGTTGTATTTGTTCTTCACAATGCATTATGAAATAGATGTTTTTATTTGTATTTTTAAATGCATTTCTTTTGCATGAATATGGATAATGTTTATTTATTTTTAAACTTTATGGTTAATTTTTTCTTTATGAATTATTAGTAAATACAAAGAAATAATTACACATTTCTTCACTATTTCAAGTTTTGGCAGCCAATAAAATTATGTCTTTGTACTTGGCTTAGTGACAAAATTTAAAACTACCATAAAGCAATAATTTTTTCCTTAAATGGTGATGCAACAAAGCTGAGCGTACATGTTAGGAAAAAGAATATTAATTTGCCATTATAATTGTGAGCACAACTCTGTTAATGAAACCAAGTGTGGGTAAGTAGTGAAGTAAGTAAGTAGTGAATTGCGAATAATAGGCTATTACAGAATCATGTATGATGTTTTTGGATTATACTTGTAATATACACTTAGAGCAGTTTTACTATGGGTTTTGATATTCAGTTAAAGTTTCTCCAATACAAAATGTAGAATGCCATGAATGAAATAAGTAACCAGCAAAATAGTATTTAATAAAAACATATCTCTTAGGGGCTATTTAGAAATTAATAGTACCATACAATGCAAAACAGCAGGACAGAACTTGCATACTAGAAGGAAATATGTCACTACACTGAAATCACCCAAATTATCATTAATAATTATTGCACTGATGCATACAACCTGAATGACATTGGCCAATACTCTGAGTGGAGAGTAAACTTCTGTGCAGTGCAACTTAGAAATTCTCCATTTAGCTGGAAACATTTTATTTTTCAGCTGTTTGTATGGCCTATCATACTTTTGAAGTCTGACTATACATTTCTTACTCCAAATCTGAATTACGTAATTAATTGTCTCCAGATCCTTCTCTCGCTTATTCATTAATGATTCTATCTTATAAATGTACAGGGTTCGTCCGGAAAATAAGTGTACTGATTTTTTCCCGCCGCTCCAGGGGCGCCCAGCACCGCTCTGACGGGCTGCGATTGGAGGGGGGTATGTTGGCAAGCGACGCTGAAAAAGGCAGTCGGCTCTGAGCTGTGGTTTAGTGAGGAGCTCTGTTAACGCGAACCTCCACGCTCGACCCACGTCACGGAACGCGATGCCGAAGTTTTTGGAGCAGCGTTATTCCATCAAATTTGCGGTAAAGCTTGGGAAATCGTCTACCGAAACTGTCGGTATGATTAACCAGGCTTACGGGGAGTCAGCCATGTCCAGAAACATGATCTTTCGGTGGCACAAGATGTTCGTGGAGGGCAGAGAAGAGGTCGACGACGAACCACGGCCTGGACGCCCATCAACGACACTCACCGACGAAAATGTGCGAAAAGTTCGCGATGTACTGAACTCTGATCGTCGTCTTAGTGTTCGGATGATAGCAGAGCAGTGTAATGTGCCAAAAACAATAGTGCACGAGATTATTAGGGAGCAATTACAGATGCGAAAAATTTGTGCAAAGTTGGTGCCGAAAGTGCTCAGTGATGATCAAAGACTCAATCGTTTGGAAATCGCGACACAACTTGCGGATCACTGCAAAAATTATCCACATTTTTTAGAGAACGTTGTTTCGGGTGACGAGACGTGGATCTTTGAGTACGACCCGGAGTCGAAGAGACAAAGTGCGGAGTGGCACACCCCATCATCACCCCGTCAAAAGAAAGCTCGCATGAGCAAATCTCGGATCAAGGCGATGCTCATTGTCTTTTTTGACAAAAGGGGAGTCGTCCACTACGAATTTGTACCTGAACGACAAACTGTAAATGCTGCATTTTACGTCCAAGTGCTCGACAGGCTTCGAAAACGAGTCGCCCGCGTCCGGCCAGCGATCAAAAACATCTGGCGGCTGCATCACGACAATGCGCTGTCTCACACCGCGCTTGTCGTGTCGGACTTCTTGGCCAAGCACGGCGTGGCAACGCTGCCGCACCCGCCCTACAGCCCGGACTTGGCACCACCGGACTTCTTTCTGTTCCCGAAGATAAAGAGGAGTTTGAAAGGAACGCGATACGGGACTTTGGACGCCGTCAAAGAGGCCGTGACGACGTGTCTTCGAGAGGTTCCCGATGATGCCTTCGCGGGAGCGTTCCAGGAATGGGAACGCCGCTGGAACAAGTGTATCGACTCACAAGGGTCCTATTTTGAGGAATATTAGCTTAAGATATGTAAAAGTGTAATAATTTTTTTTTCCTGAGCTCAGTACACTTATTTTCCGGACGAACCCTGTATATTCGTACACTAATGCAATCACCATTACTGCAGTGCTAAATGCCATTTCATATGAAATGGCATAAACGGTTTGCTTAAGCTCAGGGTCATTATTTCAAAAACGTATTCTAAAAAGCCATTCGCTCATTAATTCTCCGAAAGAAGTAGACTTCTGGAGTCTGGACACTAGTAATCCAAAAAAGCACTTCCAATTTTAGCCTCACGACTTTTGATTCTAAAGAAATTTTCTTTTTCCCTTCGATCCCTCGGGCTTCTACAAGTTCATAAAAATTCCCGCCAGGTGATACTGGAAAACTGAAGAATTGTTTTGGACAGAATTACCGTTTTCATTTCTGGCTTCGGCCATCTGCAACAGTTTTTAAAACGAAAGCTAGGTAAAACTGTGATTGCCTGCCCGCTAGAGCTGTCTCCATTAAATTATGACGCCGAGGAAAGACAATATTTTTGTGTTAACTTGAGGTTCAAAAAACACTTCTGTGATGAGTGGCATTATGGAGACGCAGTTTCCTTAACTTAGAATCGGATATGTGATCTTCGCATTGGGTGTAGTCTACCCATAGGGACATTATTCTGTTGTCAACGCAGATTACGAAAAGTTTATGACGTCGCATAGGCAAATATTTTCTTATTGAAACTGAACGGAACTGTTTTATATCCGCGATAATCGTTCTTTACCTTTGATATCATAGGTTTTCGCGAGCAATGCGTAAATGTGAAAATGATGAGTGCCGCAAGAAAAATAATACCAGGGTGAAACCAAGATCGCGTGTACAAGTATTAGGAAAAGATGGAAAAAATCTTAAACTAATGGGATGGGATTTGATGGGTTGGATTAATGGTGAACACCCTAATGTGGTTGCCATATAGTTAGTATATTAAAAAATGAAATAAGTAGTAACTTGAAATAAGCTCCAGAAGAATGGACACACAGGAGAAATATTACTCGAGGGAAATTTGAAGTTGCTAAAAGACATTGTCAAGGCATCGTCCATGATGGCTGAAGAAACATCATTATCAGTCGGGAGGCCAATAGTTAAATTATTATGAAAGAAGATTATTCGAAGACCAAATAAGTACGCTAGGAAATGTTCAAAAATCGAAAAATAGATGATCAAATGTCAAGAAAGGAGACTATATTCTCAGTGCGGAATTTGTCGCTCTGGTGACGGATTAATGGTCAAAAAGGCATTGGGAATCGACAAAATACCCACGAAACAGACGAAAAATTTGGGAAATCAGTCTTTTACTGTAATTGATACGAGAGAAGAAATACTGATGAACTTAAAGGAGAATGTAATTGCCCCCTGACAAAAACGTTAAGGACTAATGGGCATACAGCTGCTGCTAATCGGCCCTCCAGTTTATAACACATGATTATCATTGCCGTTGGAAAAAATTTGTTTTTATCTATGCATTTTCGCAGCGATATCTCCAATTTTTATTAAATATCAAGATACTCAATTCAATAATTAATGACTTACAATATAAGATGTAATGCCCTTAGCCCAATCAACAAGTACTAGCGGGGCTACGTTTAACCAAACGTACTTCCATCCACCCACTTAAATTAATGAAATGTAATAAAATCAATGCTTATTTCGATAACGGTCGATTTCAATCTACCGTCAATGATGCTTGTTTCTAATTCCTGGTTAATCTGCAGACCTGAGTGTATTCGGAGTGTATGATATACTCCTTTTCACCATTTCATAAATTTGAGCAAAACTGTCTGCCCTACGTTGAAAAATCTTGATGTCGCGAGTGAAAAATTTCTTTGCTCAATCTTATACTCTGGAAACGTACTGCAAAGTTGGTCCTGATGAGAACACGGCAGCAGTCAGTAACCGCTAAATCAAAGGGCTTCTGGTGGCTTCATGTCTCCATAAATTGTCATAGCTGGGCACTTAGCTTGTCAACTGAAGTGTGGTTGAAGTGGACAATGGAATGCAGAGGACACGAAACTGTAATTTTTAGCGTTATTCCAAAATTGTCGACACCCGAAAACTTGGAGTGGACCGTTAAAATTAGTTTAAAAAGTTAAAATTTGTGAATTACGCAGTCCATATCTCATATTCAGTGCTCAGGAGAGATTCTTTGAGGGGCAAGAGCGTGATGTCGACAAATGAGACTTATTTATACGGTGTCCCTTGACCCCAGAGCAAATACCATTGACGGATTGCGTTGGTGTCGTTCATATAAATACGTACATATTTACGTACAATTTTTTATGACATAAAAGCTTATCTTTGCATGAGTGAGATTTCTGGAGTAAGCATTTGATATGTAGGTATCAGTGAAACTGCCCGTAAGTGGACGATTATGAGCCAAAAGAAAAACTTTAATTTAATATAAAAATTACCGCAATCAAGTCGTTAAAATACGATGAAAAACGTGCACATTTGCATTTTAATGTTAATTCACGTAAACTCAGCGTTATTTATTTCGAGTGTATACCGTGTAAAAGTATGTTTTGTACGGTCTCTAAATACTGATAGACGTGCTCGGGGATCCTGCGGCACAAGTGCTCAATGAATGACTTTTCCCATGTGCTAAAAATATCTTTAGTTCTACTTTGATTATAATCATTTTCGTTACGTTTAATATGCTTATTCTATTTACCTCTCTTGCTCGTCTGCAACCTAAAGTTCTCTCTACAACGGCCTTAAACATTCCGCTGTCGCCCATCTCTCCGTTGTTTTGCCTTATTCTCATTGCTCCCATTCCTTCCCTTCTGACCCCACCCTCTTAAAAAAAAACTCTTTTTTGTTATTTTTCCCTTATATGCAGTTTATTTTTCCCATTCTCCTTCATAACTTCATCTTAAAATCCTTCGGGACTAAGTATGTGAACTATTCAACTTCACTAGTCTTGGCCAATCTTTACTTCTGACCTCTACTCCCGATAGGCTCCTCATTCTATAAATCTTTGTTTTACTAGCATTAGCATTCTCACGTTATATTCACAACTTTGACAATTTTTTTCGAAATATTGTCCATGTACGTCAGTTCATTCACCCGTTCTAATATGTGCTTTCATGAATTTTTGTTGCCTTAAGCGTAGCTTAATAGAATGAGCACAATATTGAAATAAAAGAAGTAACTTCGTAATTCCACACGAACTGTATTCACTTGAACACAGCTGATGATGAGGTCCAAACAGCGTCGAAACCTGGGGCGTTTGTCAATAAATTTCGTGTGGAATCACAAAGTTATTTCTTTCATTTCAATATGTACTTTCACGATACGATATTTACCTGTGCCTTCCAACCTGAGAGTCTCATTTGTTTTTTTGTCATTGAAAGATCGATGAAAAGGGCACCTGTGACACATGAAGGGAAAGAGACAGGGTTGCAAGTACACTCTACACTCCCATAATCCCTTCTATCGTATGGTCCAATGAAGCTGCTCAGCAAATCATACCCTGGTAATATTTCTGGATAATATTCCGCTCCTACGTACGTGATGATTGGAAGGGAAAGGTCTCACATGTGAGCTGCCTGAATGTAAATTGGCCATAATGAATTTTCAAGATACGTGCGGACAAGGCACGAAGGCGGTCTATGCGAGATGAAGCATCCAGGTGAGACGTCACTCGAGCAAGCAGAGTTGTCCCTTTGGCGACGGTCCCTCGTAATTGGACGCACAAGCTCCCTCTCGGAATTCCTTCCCCCTCTCTTCTCCTCAAACGGACTTCTTTCCGCACCTCTCTCACGACTGAGCTCACTGAAACATGAAAATGGTTATCTCCCTGCTGCAGTAGGTCACCAGGCAGCTCATCAATGATGAGGAAGCTATGCGTCTGGGTGAACATTGGAAGTTCCATGGAAAGCGAATGATAATTTTAAAATGCTTACCTTAAAATTATTCATTCGCTTGCTTATTTTACGAATGAAAGAAGTCGGGTGAGGGGTAGTAATTTTCAAATTTCGGCGGTAATCTACTATTTAGAGGAATGGCGTTGTTGAAACACTCGATTCAAATCATCTAATAATTTATGTTTCATGGCGATCGAAAAATTTCCTATGACACAGGTTTCGAAGGAAGACACGTTTACGGGAATAATGCAAATTGTGCCAGGTTTGATTGAGTGCCCAATGAAGAATTAACGTAATTGCTGCAAGTAAAGGCATGTTTGATTGTGAGTGTGCCGATATCTTGCATCCACATCCTCACTATTCAAGTAAAATGTTAACATAAAAAGGAGAAAACTATAGCTGTGGATTTTAACCATCCTCTAAATTCGAAGAGGCATTACCATTTGTAATTCCTAAAATAATGGGCGAATTGAATAATATGATAAGGGGTGTCAGAAATGTAATTAAATTTCACTGATGACATTAAACTAGATCGCTGGAGTGTAATTTTACAAACTTCCATCTCATATGACCATTTAAGTGACTTAGCCGTATTTACTCATTTTCAGTGATCCAAAATGAATTTCACATTGCTATACAACAAATTATAAGAAATTTCCAGGTAGAAAACGAACCATTCACACACCTGTTTTAAAAATGGAACATTTTTGGCAGGAGAAATACATTTCTGGATAAAAAATTCCTTCAAAGGGAGAATGCAACTCGCTCCATGTAATTTATTTTCTTTCTACGCAATGTGGACTTGGTGTTTCAATACCCTGAGAGGAAAAATTAGTGACCTAATGAAAATATGTTGCACATAATCCTTAGCGTTCATTTACCAAAACATTGGTTTGGCAAAGTTATATAGGAATTACTATCTTAGAACGACTAATTTTACCACCTTGGAACGTAAAATTAATAAAATCTCATTAGTTGCGAGGTTAAAGCTTTGTAATTTGGAAAAAAATCTTACTTCTTTGTCTAATGATGTCATTTGTCGCACATATAGTATGTTCACATTACAATGCGGCATAAAAGCGTCTCACGCGATGGTAACACAATAACCGAGTTTTATAATTTATACGGCGTCATGAAAAACTAAATGGGGCCCGAGATTACGCAAGAACTTACTTCCGAGAGAGTCGTCACTTTCTTTTTCTCCTCACTTCCCTAAGAAGAAGATTTCACATATCTCATCAATGCAATTATCGGATATGGAAAAGGATGAGAGGAGGAGGAGAGTGGGATAGGACGGAGGTGAAAACAGAAGTCTTTTTTTTATTAATACGACGGCTTGTCCTATTGCTTTCCCGTTTCCGGAGAGAGAGACTAGAGAGGGGTGCGGGGAGGGGCGGCGGCGGGTGGGGGGGGGGGGAGAGGAGGTGAATGCTAAATTCTTCCGAGGTGATGAATGCGAGCTGAGCTTTCACTGGTTCCCGAGACAATGGGGGGGACCCAGGATGGAGGCGCAGGCATCCTTCTCCCCTTCAAAACACGGAAACTTTTCGTCTTTCATTTGAGGAGCAGCGGTGAAAGGGAGAAAATACATAATGAGCGAGGATGAGGCCCCCGAAATGGGGGAAACTCTTGATTATTGGGAAGGTCGACGAAGGTGACGGGATGATGCTGGGAGGCCTTTGTTGGCCTCTTTAGGAATTTCGTCAGGGAAACGAGGCGAAGGATTTAATTGAAGGGTGATTATTTTTTTTTGCCGGCGGAACCCGACGCCTCTTTCAATATTTATGTTACATAACTGAAATTTGGGGTAAAATGTGCTCACCATTGATATTGAGCCCTCGGTTGGCGGGGCGACGCGTAGGTCTCTCATGCTCTTGCCCGGATGTGATTTACTTGCGCATTGCATTGACGCGAATCCCCTTTTCAGAGCTTTTTTTACTCCACAGAAACGCGGACCCTCGAGGCATTCTTTCCAAGCTCCGGGAATATCTCGGTATTCAGCTAATATTCTTCAGGAGGCCGGTGTGATTACGTTGAATGGATGAGCTTGGGGTTCATTACACATCACGTCTAAGGCGATATCTGAAACCATTTGTGCATGATTTAAGTTTGGGAGATTAGGCGACGGGTAGGAATATTAAAGGAGAGAGGAGGGAGCCCAAGCGCTGGCGTTAGACTGCCGCAAGGAAAACCAGTCTGGGCTAGGCTCATGGTTTCCGAGTGAGTCTCCCATGTGTCTCGCCGGAACTCATTAGGGTAGGCGTATTCTTTCTTCTTTTCTTTCTCTCATCCCTCGAGTTTCCTTTTCCATGACTCCCTGTCCTCTTTCCTTTCTTTGCTCATCGTATTTCACACTGCTGGTTTTAGAAATGAATGAAAATATTAGTGAGAGACACCAACCAAAAATTGCGTGAGATTTTACATCAGAGGAAAAAGTGATTATTCACTACTTTCGAACACAATAATAATCCCCTAATTATGAATATCATGAAAAATGTAACTTAAACTTTCATCAATAGAAATATGGGGACTATGAAAATGATTGATGCATTTGTCTCGCAGGCTGATGGTCCAGTTTTGGATTTTTGAGATGAAATTACTTTTTTATCACATATCCGATAATTGCTTCGGCGATATGAGGAAAGCACGTAGGGCATTATAAAAAGCTCTTTAGTGTCATTTCTAGCTAAACTTCTACCCCTCCTTACTTCTTTCTCTAGAGGAGTTCAGGAGTAGCATTTAATCTCCATCCTCGTTCCTCATATTTAATCTTCCTTTTTACTAACTGCGCATCCACAAAATTTCTGACATCGATTAAATCCTAAAATAAGCACTAATATCGCCTATACGTACTAGTCACACAGCAATGCCTTTCAAAATGTTCACATTTTTATCTGAAAAAGAATGTAGTGTGTTTTTAGCATAAAATGTACTGAAAATATCTTATAGAACCACTATATAAAAAGAGACGTTCCAGGCGTGATATGGTGGAATATCATGATTAATTAAAAATAGCAATTTTCCACAAAAATAAAATTTAATGCGACCGGTTTCAATGTTACTACATCATCATCAGGTCTATCATCAAGACCTGATGATGATGTAGTAACATTGAAACCGGTCGTATTAAATTTTATTTTTGTGGAAAATTGCTATTTTTAATTAATTATAGAACCACGGTTTTACTAAGTACTTTTATTTATTTATTTTCTAGTACCCTGCAAGGTACCGCTAGGGTGTGTGGCAGGGGGTGAATACACACCAGACTAATTTTGATCAAAATATTTTTACTCCTACCGCGGTCGGGAAATGTTATTATCATCCCTTACCGTGCGTGGAAAAAATGGCATCTTAAATCTATCTGTTCTACTCTTAATATCTCTAATTTTATTGACATGATTTCTCCTACCATAGTACGATGGGGGTAATAATACATTTTTAACATAATTGCTGAAGAGATATCCTACCAATTTATTCAAGAGATGTAATCCTTTATTTAACCTTCGTTCCGTGGGTGATCCTTAGTCTAGCTTCTCTAATATTTTGGATAACGCTTCTCAGTTTAAAATGAAAAAGTTTAAAGCTAACAGTTTCAGGCTTAACTTTGTGGAATTCTTTCATGGTGAGGGTGAAAGAAAGAGAAAACCAACTTTGCACTTCCACACACTTTTAATACAACACGACCATGGTTTCGATGCTGCGCAGTTTTGTTGTTGGTTGTTGGTTTTCTCTTTCTTTCACCCTCACCATGAAAAAGTTTTACAAATTTATCTCCGCTACGCTGCAGCGATCCAATTCGGCAATCAATGCAACTTCGTAAGGATCCGATATACTAGCAGCATATTCTACATGACGCCTAACCAGCGAAAAATAGCATTTCTCTTCGATCTTTTCATCTAATTTACATAGTGCTCTTGTAATAAATCCTGATTTTTTGTTAGCTTTTCCACATATTCCCCGTATATTTTTCACCCAGGAGAGGTGGTTAGTGAGGGTAACGCCTAACTATTTAATCGACTCTACAAATTCCATTTCGGTGTTCCTGATCATTAGGTGTTCGGGAGAGAGTTGCTCTTTTCCCAAATATTCATCACATCGCACTTTTTTTTAAGTTTAATTCTAATTGCCAAGCGTCGCACTAGCGTTGTATACCATTTAGGTCATCTGATAAAGGGATTGTGTCCTCAGGATTACGAGTATCTCTGTAAGCAACTGCATCGTCGGCAAATAAACATATCTTACCAGTGACTACGGAGTCAATGTCGTTAACGTAAAGTAAGAATAAAAGAGGTCCGATTAAAATTCCCTGGGGAACACCTGAAGTGACTTCTACTGCATTTGAGGTAACTCCATCTATGACTAGTCTTTGTGGCCGACCATTCAAGAAGTCTTTAATCCAACCCAGGATATTTTTATTCATGCCATATGCTTCTAGCTTTGCGAGTAGTTTAATATGCGGTACTTTGTCGAAAGCTTTCCTAAAATCTAGAATAACTGCATCCACTGGAACATTGATATCTCCCGAACTAAGGATATCGTGAATCAAAAGCGCTAGTTGTGTCTCGAAAGATCTATCCTTTCGAAAACGGTGCTGATTTTTAATCAATAACTCCTGACTATCGTGGTGTCTCACGATTGAAATAGCAACTATATGTTCCATGTACTTGTATGAAATGGATGGGAGGAAAATAGGTCTGTAATTGCTTGGTACCTCCTTATCTTCATTTAAAAAAAATAGTGCTACGTTAGCCGTTGACCAATCACTGGGAACCTTGAGATATACTAGCGATTTTAAAAACATGATTTCTAGATACGGTGTTATTTTCGAAGATAGTTCTTTAAATATACGAGCGGGTGTTTGATCGGTCCCGGAGAATACATTAGGCTTAATATGTTTCAGCAAACGTTTTATTCCATTATATGAGATTTCAATTTTAGGCATCGGTTGGTAGGCACGATTTGGTAAACAATCGGAGACATTCGGTTATACCTTGATGAAGACCCTTTGAAAGAAGGAATTTAATAAGTTAACATTTGCTGGTTACTCTTTCGACTTTATCGTTTTTGAGTGAATTACCAGTTGACTTATTTCCCTGAACTTCTCTGACGTACGACCGAAATTCCTTCGGATTCTCTTGCAAATTGTCCGATAATATTTTCCTTTTGAATTCGTGTAGCGCTCTCCGAAATTCCTTCTTGGCATTCGCTCGAGATACTAGTATCTTGTAATCATAAGTGATCTCATTCCTTTTGTCGCTAGAGATATCATCCCTAATATTTTTCATCTTAGCGTGACATAGCCTTTGACGTCGCAGTGCTTTTATAATATCCGTGTTGTACCATTTAGGTTCCGTTTTATCTTTTACAAATTTACTGACAATGAGCATGTTGACTGCTGAGCGCATGATCTCAAGAACGTGATTCCACATATCCTCAGTATTTCGGTATTACTCTCTTGCTGCATATGTATATCGCATAAACATATACTTGTAGATGATTATCTGACTCATATATTTGTATTTATTGCGTATATATATATATATATATATATATATATATATATATATATATATATATATATATATATATATATGTGACGAATTGCCTTGCCGTTTTTTAGGCGGCTTTGTTTATCAGAGGTCGCCTAGTTGGGCTTATGCTCTGTGTCTCAGTATATAATTCCTTTTTCTTTCTGGAGCACCACCAGCATCGTTGTTTTTGCCCTTTTTTATATTTATTTAATTATTTTCCGTATTATTATTGGAGTGTGACATTATTAGGTCTCTTATGTTTATCATAGGGGCCTATTTTATTTATTTTTGTGTATGTCATGGCCCTATTTGGGTTTTCTTTTAACTTGTCATAGTATGTTTTACACCTTGTTAGTAGGAGATCTGAGAGTTTTTCTATGCCTGTTTTTCGGTATACATTCTCATTTTCCTCCCAGGGGGGGAGCCCAAAAGCCAGCCTCAGGGTCTTCCGTTCTGTGCTATACTACCTTGAACAAAAAGTTCCCGGAATAACCACCGTGTGGCGCTCCCATCGTTCCGATTTGAGTTCTGTTTTTTTTGTTAAATTGGTACATCTGTTGTTGATATTCCCTTTAAATCTTAGTGTCATAACTTGACATTTGCAAAAGTTACGTAGCCAAGAGTACATCTATCTCTGTGTGTGTTGGCGATTTTTTACAATTTCAGAAATGGATTTAAATTTGCAACAACGAACTTGTATTAAATTTTGCGTAAAAAACGGATTTAGTGGCGCACGGACGTTGGAAATGTTGGAAAAGTGTTTCGGCAACGATTCTCTAAAAAAACGGTCGTTTACCAGTGGCACGAGCGGTTCAGAAGTGGTCGTGAGTCAATCGAAGATGGCAGACCATCGACATCGAAAGTCGGTGAAAAAATTGATAAAGTAAAAGAAATGTTGGTCAATAACCGCAAATTAACCATCAGAGAAATAGCGGAGGACTTGAACATTGCCTATGGATCCGCCCAAGACATTGTGGTTAATGATTTGGGTTTCCGTCGTGTAGCAGCAAAAGACCTCAATTTCATGCAAAAAAGAGACCGTGTTGACGTCGCAAAAGACATGATTTGCGAGGCTGAATCCGATCCCACATTCATCAAAAGGATCATTACTGGAGACGAGACGTGGGTTTATGAGTACGACACGCAATCCAGACATCAGGCAAGTGAATGGCGTTCACCAAATGAGCCGAGACCAAAAAAACCACGTCGTTTTCAGTCAATAAAGAAGGCAATGCTGACGGTTTTCATGGATTACAACGGTGTAGTGCATCATGAATTTTTGCCAGAAGGCCAGACAGTAAACAAAGAGTATTATTTGGGCGTTATGAGACGTTTGCGTGAAGCAATTCGCCGAAAGAGACCAGAAATGTGGGCAGAAAACTCGTGGATTTTGCACCATGATAACGCACCGTCGCACAGTGCTATCATTATTCGTAATTTTTTGACGAAAAATGCAACAAATACCATCCAACAGCCACCGAATTCACCTGATTTGGCTCCCTGTGACTTCTTTCTGTTCAATCGAGTTAAAAAACCATTACGGGGAACGCGTTTTAGCAGCCGAGAGGAAGTAATGGAAAAATCGCAGGAAGCACTGATGGACATACCGAAAACCGACCGTAACTTTTGCAAATATCAAGTTATGGCACTAAGATTTAAAGGGAATATCAACAACAGATGTACCAATTTAACAAAAAAACAGAACTCAAATCGGAACGATGGGAGCGCCACACGGTGGTTATTCCGGGAACTTTTTGATCAAGGTAGTATAATTTGTCCTTTAGGGATCTACTGAGTAGTCCCATCCACGCAGAGGCTGCGTAGGTCAATATTGGTCTTATTATTGCCGAGTATATTAGAATTTTTATTTCCTTAGGGGTGGCGTTTTGTCGGATAATCGGTGCCAATTGCGACCTTATTGCGGCCGCTTTATCTCTTATCTGTTTGATATGTATTTTAAAGGTCAGTCTGTCATCTAAGTCCACTCCTAAATATTTGATGCTTTGACTCCATTCAATCGGTTGTTGTCCAATCCTGATACATTCACAAGATGCTTCACGTGATCCTGGGTGGACGAAAAGTATTGCTTTGGTTTTTTGGGTATTTATCTGCAATTTCCATTTTTTATACCACGATGTTATCTCGTCCAATGCATCTTGTGCTCTTTCTTTTATTGAGGTCATGTTTTTCCCTTTTACCAGGATTGCGGCATCGTCAGCGTAGAGGGCAGTTATACTTCGCCAGTCATTTTTGTGCTTTGGGAAGTCGGCTGTATAAATGTTGAATAGCAGAGGGCCTAATATGGATCCTTGTGGGACACCAG
Organism: Hetaerina americana; assembly: GCF_022747635.1. Lineage (NCBI taxonomy): Eukaryota > Metazoa > Arthropoda > Insecta > Odonata > Calopterygidae > Hetaerina > Hetaerina americana. The sequence continues at coordinate 2,056,665 of NW_027286875.1, forward strand.
CTTTGGCAGTTTTGTTGTCGCTTTTTTCTTCGCCCCATTTGACTTTAAAAGTTCTTCCGTCTAGGTAAGACTTTGTCCAATTTATCATCCATTTGGGGAATTTCCAAAACTCCATCTTTTGAATTAGGCCCCCATGCCAGACCTTGTCGAAGGCCTTAGATAGGTCAAGGAAAATACCGATGGCTTTTTCTTTTTTGTTGTAAGCGTCACTTATGAAGTCTGTGACTCTGTGAATCTGTTGTTCGGTTGAATATCCCTGGCGGAATCCGAACTGTTCTTGTGGTATGACTTCCTTTAGCTCCGCGTATCTCTTGATGTGCGGTGCTACAACCCTTTCAAGGAGCTTACCCAGGCTCGAGAGGAGGGATATTGGTCTCAAGTTTTCCTCTTTTAGCGTTTTCCCCCCCTTTTTAGGGATACATTTGATCAAGGCCTTCTTCCAATCTTTCGGGTAGTATCCGAGTGCGATTGACGCGTTAAAGATCCTTACCAGATACTGACCGGCCGCTTCCGGAAGTCTTTTTATTATTTCGTTAGAGATGTTGTCCTCTCCCGGGGATTTCCCGTTTGGGAGCTTGGCTATTTCTTCAACAACATCATCCAGTGTGATAATTAGTTGCCCCTCCGGTGACCCGGCGTCGTTTTTGTTCAATGGTTTTATTTCGGCTTTTTCTGTGTGTGTGTCTAAGTATATATACACACTCACACTAACGTACGGATGTATATATTCCCACTGTATGTGTATCCATACACACACATATATACATGTACATAATATTGGTAATCTCCCGGTTAACGTAGGTTTTGGATGGAAACAACTACCAAAATAATATTTTGTGACTCCTAACACTAGACAACCTAACATCCTACTCTAAAACAAGTCCCTCTTCAACTCTCTGTTCTCCCTTCCTCCCCTCATATTATCCAACATCCCTATACTATTCTTGTCCTTTCCTCGTTTTCCTAAAATTCTCCCCTCTATCAGTCTTCAACATCCCATTGCCTATAAATACGCCCTTCATCCATTTTTCCTGCTTCAGTGACCATATTTCCGTGCCGTATATGAATGGGCTCCATGTCAAAGTTTTGACGAGTCTTTTCCTAACATTCTTACTCATCGTCTCTGTCATCAACTCCCTCCTCCTTGTGAAAGCCTCATTGCCTAGCGCAATTCTTCTTCTTACGTCCCAATTACTTTGACCGTGTTGGTCCAAAACACTACCGAGATACGTAAACTGTTCTACCTGCTCTAGTTTTTGCCCTCCTATTTTAATGTTTGGCTTAGCCTTTTTCTTTCTAGAAAATCGCATAACCTTTGTTTTATTAATATTGATTTTCATCCCATACCTGTCGCACTGAATTTCCAATTCACTCAGCAATGCTTGCAACCCCTTGGCTTATTGACAAACAAGAGCTTGGTCAACCAACTGATTTTACGAATTTTCTGCAATATACTCATTATTTTTCCCAATTCACTCTATCAAACACCTTTTCGAAATCCACGGAACAGGCAAAAACGTCCTGATTGTATTCCATATTCCTCTCGATTAGTGATCTCATTACTGCAATGGCATCGCGCGTGCCTCTCCCCTTCCTAAACCCAAACTGATCATCCCCTAAGTAATCATTTGCCCTACTCTCTATCCTTTTGTTTATGATCCTGAGAACAACTTTAGCTGGGTGGGATATCAAACTTATTGTTCTGTAGTCCTCACATGATGTAGCCTTAACATTTTTAAATAGGAACTAACACTGAGCTCACAAAGTCTTCCGGCCAGATTCCTTCCTCATAGATACTTGTACTACGAATCAGCCCATATAGCCTCTTCCTCCCACATTTTCCCAAACGTTTTAGTAGTTCCGCAGGAATGTTATCTAGCCCCACGGCCTTATTGAGTTTCATCTCCCTTAATGCCCTTTCTAACTTATCGTCGAGTATGCCTGGACCTACGCTATCTTCATGTACGTCACGTTCTTTTTCTATACCTAATCTTGTTGGCCTCTGTTCTGTACCATAAAGTTCTTCTACATATATATTCCTTCCATCTCTCTTGGATCTTTTCTATTTTAACCATTATCTTGCCCGACCTATCTCTAACTGTTAACACAGATCTTCCCTTCTTACTTCTCGATCGTATTTTAGCCTTCTGGTACACCAATTTCACCCTCCCTCTGCAAACTTTCCGTATCCTCGCACCGCGTCTTCCACCGTGCTACTTTTGCTTTATTTGTTACCCGATATATAAATAAATAAATAGTTTATATATATATATATATATATATATATATATATATATATATATATATATATATATATTTATGCTTCTTTGCATTGGTACTTTACCCATTACACCTATTATTTATCCCTTTTATTATATCTTCATAAATCTCTTTTGAGAAATTTCTTCTAAGTAAACTTAACATTTGTCGAGATTAAATCCAATGGCTGTATTTACTTGGCATAATACTTATTACTTTCTGCTGCTTGTAAGATGGTTTAAAATGCTATGCGTAAATTTTCATTCTCCCTTTAACGGCGGATGTATGTGATTTCCTTTCAAGAGAGAGGTTTAACTGCGACTGCCAGTGTTCTTTAATGTTGTATGACAATACTAGTAGTTTTTATTGAAAATATTTATACCAAGTACGTTTATTCAGCGTTTACTTTCGAATGTACCCTAATATTATTTTTTAATGTTACTTAATTTCAAATCAGTGCCAGTTTGCCGAAGGTCCCTAATTAATATAGGTAGACAATCTGATAGTATGGATACATGGAGACATTAAGTGTGGTAGCAACATTTGCTACCGAAGGAAATATGAAAGAAGAATTGTTGAATCTCATGAACCATTTCTGTTTACAATATTCACTACTCCTCGTGTTCACAATGTGAGGAAATATATTTTGTTTTGCCCATTTAACGTCGAATGTGTTCTATCATAGTATTGCATATATTTGTTTTCTCTTCCTAGCTCTTTTAGCATAATATTCACTTAATGCAATCGTGATGAGGCCTGAAGTGTAATATGCAGGTGTAAACAATATGGAGGGAAAATCCAAAATTTTTCCGATTGTATGCTCAGTAATTGCCCGTAAGTAGTATTCCTAGGCTGGAGGTGGCTTTTGGGTTGGAGTGTACCACTAGGCCAGGGGGAAGGGCAAATATGCAGGGAGGAAGAACCGCGGAGAAAATCGCGGATTCTCATTAGCCTACATCTCAACCTGAGGTGCGAAAGCGCGCACTCTTGGACACCTCGCACGAGGGACAGTGCACCGATTCAGCGAGCTTCCCACGCATCACCAGCACCAGATGGTGGTGGCGGCAGGCGTCGGCCCCGCATGCATTCGCGACTACGAATGGAAATGCTTCAGCGCGAATCTAAGAGAGCTCACAGTAAAAGAAAAAAAAATACAACAAGCATGTTATGGAGGGACCACTTCAACAACGGAAATTCCTACGCGCATGCGAATGGAACTTACATTGAATGAAAGTCATTGGTTAATTTTTCCACAAAACACAACAAAAACACAAGTTAATTTTTAAACCAGGTTTCAGTTGAGCGTAATGCTGCGTTGGTCAGAGTGATATTAACTAGCACGGCAAAAGTAAATATATTTACATCCACACAATACCGCGCAAGTTGAAGTAAGAGTGCGTGGCGGCGGGAGTTGGGGCGCCTAACATTATGCACCACCATTAGTTCATACATGCATTTGAGTATGACTTAGCTCAAATACAAAAACACTCGCGCATATACACGCCTATACACACTATGCATTAATTGACTAAATCACTGAAATTTTGCCTTTAAGCAAATATATTCGGATGCTTGGATTAGATTTTATTATGATTGTTTATCGCTCGAGAGAAGAACAAGTGCTTGAATCTGTCGAGGGCGGTGTCTATTTTTATCTCAGTGGTCGAATGTGAATATATAATTTGGTGCCGTTAGGTATTCCAGTGGGCAGGGCGCTGATCAGGAGGCCGATTCCGGGTGTTCAATTCCGGGTGTCGCCTCTGTGTGTCACCGGCTTTACCCAAACGGTGTGACTTTTCGGGTACCAGATCCACCCGGGAAATTATACCAGGCACAGGGAAATAAAATTACCTCCCCCCCTCAATCCACCATTATATGTGAATTTCAAACGCCTTTGACCTTAGTACTACGTAGTTGCGCACTGCCCTCACCTATCAAACCAACTCTCCGGTTGATAACTGTGATGTGTTAATAATTTTCAAGTAAAATTTTACCGAGTCTCATATGTTTACGTAATTTGGCCATTAATAAATAAATATCTTTCTGTGCTAGTCAGTTTCATTAAATATCATTTTTAATTTTCCATGTTTCGCACAAAAGCCTCGTCATATATTTAATCTTCCGAGCATCTGATGAAAGTAATGATACTCAAAATGTTTGCTTCAAATATTCGCGCGCAGTCGCCACATCTATTTCACTGGAATGGGATTTGATATAACGCAAAGATATTGATTGGCCATGACGATGCCACTAAGTATTATTTTCATCACATGAATCTCAAAATAATAAATGTTTCGTCATATTTACCAAGAATAACCACAAGGTTCAGGTTTTTTATCTTGTTTTATTCCATGTCTGTATCTCTTCCGGTTTTTCACATATTCACGAAGGGCAGTTACGTTGAAAAACCTAATGCGGGAGCAATTTCGCATGAATTAACTACCCTGAAAATAACTTCATTAAAGAGAAACTCTTATTCTCCTCCGCAGAACTAACGCTGACGATTCCCATGTATCGGACGAAAAAATTAAAAAAATTCTTACAATGAAAGCCCTTGAGATGAGTTGGACTATCATGTGAGAATCTGATGTAAGGTCAAATATTATTACTACTATTATTTAAACATTAATTTACAATAAAACATGTTTATTTTATAATTTAATGATTATTGTTCTACGTTTATTTTAGAAGGTAAAAATAAAATAAACGTGAAACAGTCATCATTATATTGTAAAATAAGCATATTTTCTTCGAAATTAATGTAGTTCGAATAGTAATAGTATTTTAATTGACATCAGAATCTCAATTGTTTCAGTTAATTACGTATTTGTGAATTTTCTAATAGTGTCAGTGTATTAGTTATACCATTCATTGTCAACGGCTTCCTTATGTAAGTTATAGTTGAATTTGAGGCAGTGCCATCCAACCAAAAAAACACGATGAATGTAAATTTTCTGTAGTCTTAGCAATGGGTTTTACACGCCACTAGTAAAAATAGGTACTATCGTTATTGCCTGTATGATTAGGATTCAATTATTTATATTAAAATTCAATGGCCAATTAAGCACTTTTTCTTTGGGCTACGAGCAATTATAATATCCTTCGTGGCGACATTATTTACAAATTATCTTTTGGATAAGAAAGAACTTTCTCCTATTGAACTATCTCGATTGGAAATTTATTCACTGGATCGGGAATTCTGTTATTTTATATTTTAACGAATAAGTGCGATTCATGGCTCAAAAACAATTTAATGACGTAACATTTCGTAAGGTCACGCATCTTTAGAATACTATATTATATTCTTAGACCATCAAATCAATTATCAGTCACTATTAGTTAACTGCAAACTTTTGATGATATTCAGCAAAACTTTGGATTTGATATTCTGACCGGTATGATACGAGGAGATTATTATAAAATCAAAGAAAAGCCAAGAGAAAACATCAAAATATGGAATCGAGTTAATATATTTTCATCCTCAAACCCACAAGTAGGTAAGTTTTGCGCGTAAAGGCAATGGTGTGATTGACCGTTGCGTTATTTTCACTTTCCATCCGTTCCCCCCAAAAGCTTCCTCAGGTCTCCAACATCCTCCCCTCCCCCCTCCTCTCGTCTCTCCTCACCTCGACTCATTTCTAGTCCCTCCTTCCCTCAGTTTCCCGTCTCTTCGAATTTCCAGTTCCCTTTCTCATGCCCCCCCCCACCCACCCATACCCCTCCCCCCTAACTTCCGGAAATGTTTTGCCATACTCGGGAAAAGCAGTGCGGTGTGGGTTGGGGGTTGGAGGCTGAAGCAGGGGGTCGAGAGGTGGGGGAGATGAAGCGGAGGAGGGGGGGTCAGGAAGGAATGACGGGGAAGCTGAGACCAGAAGGGAAGGAAGTTCACGCACGGGGTCTCCGCCCCGAAAAATTGAGCCACTCATTCATTCCCGAGTATTGGGCCCGGGGTGAGTGGTGGCGTGCCCTGGGAATGACAGGTCTGAAAGATGATCGACTCCGCCTGGCTCACGGGGCGTATTGGGCCGTGGCAACGGAGACAAATACCCGGAGAGGCTGGAGAATGAAGGTTGGCTCAGCATAAGGTATGGGAACTGATGTTCGCCATGGCGTCCAAACATTTTCTATCCCGAGAGGACGAGAGGTTGGGTGGGAGGTCAAGGCCTCTTTCAACATACTTAGCGCGTGACCCTGTTGGGTGTCGCCCGTAACACATGTCGTCGCAGTCGCCCCTACGATCTTTTCGACCCGCGTCATTGCCACGTTTTCCTCAAGAATACGCCGCTACAAGCCGAGTTCGATTATTTACTTGAGTGAGAGTACACATTAAACACTCTGAATACAGCACGTATCTCTTCCTCTGGATGACTTCCAACCCACTAGACGCTACTCTACGAGGATGACTCGCCCGAGTGCATAGGTGAGGCGTCATTTGAGAATCCTCTACGAAGGGCGAGATACTAATTGTGAAGGTGGCCTAGAGCTCAGATTGGGGATTCTGAGTGCACCTTCCCTTCTTTATTCACCTAAATATTAAACGATAAAGAACGTTAAAGTACTTGAAATGTATCGATTCTCATACATAGTGATTTATAAAATAGTCAACTGTCATTGTAAATTTCATAACTTACTATTTTTCAATTTAAACTTCTCCTTTAAAGGCCTTATAATGTATTTGTTATTCTTAGAATCGGGATTCATGTACTGAACATGTAAACTCATCAGTTTTGCTTCAAACCATGGCATAAAAACTGACCGTTTGTATTTCATTGAAATGATAGATATTTGGTCAGGTGCAAAAAATATTCAAATAAAGGAAAATAGATAGTGCATATATATGTTTTATCATTTTTTTCTGCGTTTTGAGGGAAGGCAAATATATTTATACTACCTTTGCGTATTGTTTTTATTTTGTGTACATATTTTGTCTTTAGTGGTATTCAAGAATGATTTTAAGTCATTAGTATAGTAAAAAGCTATTCGAAATTTCTCCCTAGGAAAAAGGTTGGCTAACTTCTGTGAAATTAATCCATAATATGGGAGTTTGCACCATTTGTCTACGCAAATAAAGGACAGTGAAAAGATACATTGTATTCTTTATTTAATTAAAATGAATTTCAACAAGGTTGAGCCGGGAACAATTGAATATATACTACCTATTTGCCTTATCTCGAATCGAAAAAAATTGGAAGTACGAGCATTTTTATTTCCATGATATAGTCTATGCTGCAAAATTTATTGATTACTGCTAATAAGCTTAAACATAAATTTCACATAAGGTCTGACATTATGACCGCTTTTGGTACCTTCCCTCGAGGAGGATTCATCTAGATGTTAAGTACTTGTCATTTTGATAACATTTTCTGAATTTGTAATCCTGGGATGCACTCAAGAAGTCAAAATGACAACAGAGTAGCTACCACAAATGCTAAGGCCTGCCTTGACATACTCGTAGTTATATATACAGGGTCGCACCCAAAAGTGGTAGGACTGATTTTCTCTGGCGGTGGAGGGGGGTCTGCCTGGTAGGGTAAGGTGGAGGGGGCTCTTAGCAACAGACCAACACCAACCTCAGTTGCCTGCAGGCTGTCGTTGAGTGAGGACACCGTTTTTAGTGAAGCAAGTTTTTTGTCCGCGTCGAAAAACAAAATGAATCTGAATTTAGAGCAACGCTATTCCGTGAAGTTTTGTGTGAAACTCGGGAAGACGGCAACTGAGACCCTCGATATGATCAAGCAGGCTTATGGGGACACTGCCTTTAGCCGTTCCACAGTATTTGAGTGGCACAAGTTGTTTAAAGAGGGTAGGGAGCTCGTTGAAGACGACCATCGCTCCGGACGGCCGTCGACGGCAAGAACCGACACGAATGTGGACAGAGTGAGGACACTGCTGAACACAGACCGACGCTTAACCAGTGAAGAAATTGCAGACCAGTTGGGTCTGTCTGCATCCAACGTCCAACGCATTATTTCACAGGATTTGGCCATGCGCAAGGTGTGCGCCAAGATGGTGCCGAAAATTGTGATTGTCGGCCAACAGGCAACGCGTGTGCGCATTTCCGAAGAAGTGTTAGCCAATTTGCACCGAGATGAATTTGCACCGGACTTCTTCTTCTTCCCCCTGATGAAAAGAAAGCTCAAGGGACGACGTTTTGACTCGATAAAGGCCGTTCAAGAGGCTTCGAGGAGGGTCATCAACGGCATCCCCAAAGAAAATTTCCAGCGGGCGTACGGGGAATGGGAGCAACGTTATACTAAGTGTTTAGCAGCTCAAGGAGCATACTTTGAAGATTATTAAGTCGATGTAAGTATATCGTCAATAAAATTCTTGTAAAAAAATCAGTCCTACCACTTTTGGGTGCGACCCTGTATGTAACCTATATCACAGTTTTATTTTTAGTTTATTCAGTTTTGGACATGTAATTGTGTGGAACACTATCTCATGCTTTGCTCTTGCCCCTAAGGTGAATACAATTGCCAAATTAATGGAATAATTAATACACAACAGCGGTTCGCTGCATTGCACAAAAACTGCAGAAACACTCGGCACCCCAGTTTACTGTGCCTACGGGCAGTGTTCACCTGAAGAATTGAGTAGTTGGCCATAGTTGAGTGCTAAGAGGAAATATTAATGAGAAGAAAATTACTCGGAGCATCATGGTCGTCACCCCCGGAGAACCCAGCTATCTCCGCGTTGCCTAGTCATGGCCGTGACGGCTGTGCAGGAATCTCAGTATACACGTATTTCCACCCGCCACGATTTAAAACGCTACGTTATATCAAATATCACGGGAAGGTCACCGCAGAGAAATTTAAGTATCTTCTCTGTGACCTTATTCGCTGAACTTTAAATACCTCCCGGACTTAAATAAAAACTCCGAAGATGGGAATTTTATTTGAGTCATCTTCATGAGCACGGTGGGTCATCCCTGTCCATTAATTTCCGACTGCTCCTCATCAGAAGGCTAACATGTTAACAGAAGTAGATGATAATATAGGAAGACACAAACTACTTTACTCAGAGCGTGCTGTTTCATTATGGCCGTGAATCGTGAAATGACTTCATTAGAAGGAGGATAGGCTGTATTATAAAGTCAGTTCAGCAACTCAAGGTTTAGTTGGGAAAATAACTCCAGTTGTCCATTCGTGCATATCTTCTTACGGAATCAGAAATTCATTGATTAAAAATGATAAGAATATATCCTGATGATTACGCCGCCGTCTCATGATATTTTGATATCTCATGGTAAATCCTTAAGACAATTCGCAAACTTAGTGTGATTTTAGTTATAGATAGATAGATAGATAGATATTTGATGAGGGTTAATATCATTCACAAAATTACACCTAACAAACTCCCCTATTTCTGGGTTAAGGGGATCGTAATTCTTCATTGCCAAACCTATTTTTGGTTTAAATTGGTTCGCCTCAAAGCTAAATCTACGCCATCAAATGAAACAGGCGGGCAGTTACTTTCTCTGTACCATCCATTGTTTCATATGTAAATTTGTAACTCAGGAAAACGAGCAGTCTGCCTTTGATTCGTGTTGCCCGGATGGCAATGTAAGGATGAACACACGGACTGGTTGACCTGCAAACCCTCCACTTAGTAGCATAGTGTCCATTCACGTCGAGTTCCACGCCCTTACTTAAGCACAGTACAATATTTATAAATGGGTTTTATAAGCATTCCGGAGTGACTGTAAAATTAGTATGTATAGGATCAAAGTGGTATTACGTCGAATCGTTGGGCTGGCTGGCTGCATCGCCTCGGGATGATAGTGCTTCACGGAAAAGCGGCATCTGCCAGCATTGCGTCATATCTTCATTTTCATTAACTGACGTCATCATTGCTCGCATCACTAGCTAGAAGTTTCTCAGGTGTTTACTGCATGATACAAGGAGAGCATTTAAGTTGAGTTGCTTTTCAAATTGATTTGAATCGGGTTACTCAACGGGAAGGGGAGGATAGCGCTAAACTATGGGATTTGAAGCCAATGGAAACTTGAAAACGTTTTTCACGTCGAAGAAGGCACTCATGTAAATTCACTCATAGCATTTTGCGACTCGTACTTGGCCTTTTCGTCATCATTTGAGGAAAAATGCCTAAGGGCTCATGATTTCCTTGTCTTAAACCAAAAAAAAACAGCATAAGAGTGAGTAATGGTTTAATATATCTTCCACATTGAACTTTATTTTTGACCAGCGCACCTCAAGGACGAGCGACGCTAAACGTATACATTCAGTCGTTTAAAGTATTTATCGAAATATCTTCCTGGGCTTGACGTTCAAGGCATGTCCGGCGATTGCCTTTGGGGGATAAGGGAACGAGGTTGATATATATTTTACGGCGCGGTGATAGCCGAACGCTTAGAGGCAAGCGGTCCGGATTCGGACCCGAGTCATCATATCCCTACTGATCCTCTTAAGATGCATCTTGATGGACGTTAAACTTAATTAATGATTTGGAGTTAATCGACCTGCCAGTCCATCTGGATAGCGATCGAACTGTGCCACAGCAGCTCGCCGACAGCTTAGAAATTTACGCTTCGGCAAGAGGGATTCATTGATTTTGGTCAGTGATAATGGTCTCCCACGCAAAGGTAAAACGAGGAACGTTTGTTCCACGTGAGTGCCTCTAAGTATGTAGAACTTTCTTTTATTACGAAGTTCTCTCGGAGGATCGTGGACCGTGTTTTTTTTTCGATACGACCTCGTGCGTTTCTCATTTGAATCAACTTGATAACGGATCTGATGAAATGATAAATGGATGGAAGAGAACTCGACGTATGGAATGAGATGTATGGATGTCAAGGTCTAGTGTACGTATATAAATAATAAAGTAGTATAAAAGGGTCTTAATATTTTTATGGTAATATCCATTAGAGACACAAGTATTAAACTAAGTCCTATTATTCCTATTGAGTCCTTCTATTGCCAGCCCCATGGCGGCGGGGTAACGTCCTCATCTGCAAACTCAGAGGTCGCGGGTTCGATTCCCGCCAAGGGAGATTTGACTCAACCTCGGGCTTGAGCGAATACAATCGTCTTCAATATCGTGTCTAAGGGTTGGGTGGAAGTAGGGACTATTATTAGTCTCAATCTCGCGCAATTAAGTCGATAAATAAATAAATTATTCGTGCCTGTCAGCACCGTCGCTGACAATAGAATGTGAATCTCCATCGTAATTCATAAAATATCCCCGCATAGTGTCAGTAGGGTACAGGGAACATCCCTCACTATAACGCGATACTTTACGCATAACGAGATAACGCATTTAGCAATGAAAGCAAATGTGGTGGCGTATTTATTTTTACGCATTAACGCTCAAGCTATCGCAGATTGTGTATTTTCGAAAAAAATTCCATGAAGCCACTCGAAGAATAGATCGAGGCGAACTTTCTGTCAGACTACTTCAAGAGAGAATGATTCGCATTCGGAGAAAATAGAGGATTAATTAGTGTGAATGGTTTTGGTACTATTACCCAGTATTCATTTTAATTTTATGGTATTTTTCCACGAATGAAAATTTCCCGCAAAATGAATAGTTTCAATGGGTTTTGTAACTACTGAGTGTCATTTAATTTGCGCCGATGAGCAAAAAAGTGCCCGGTACAAACCTTTTCACAGTTGAAATATTGGGAGGGTTAGAAAAATAATAGGTGGATTATTTCATTGGCACTGTGTTACGTGCAACGCAAATGTGGATGCGAAAAGCAAATCAGAGTGGGGTGCCTTTGAGAATATTCAGTCATGCATTAATTCTCAAGAGTAGCTTCTTCGAGCGAAACAGAAGGTACCTGTAAATGGAAATAAGTTGATAATTTCATGGAAATCTCCGATTTGTGTATTTCAAGCAAGGAAATTATTTTGCATGCGTAACAAGTGCGTACAATAAACAGTTCTTGAGATTCCACCGCGGCGAGCTCATGGAAAAAAACACCGTTGAAATAGAATGACGACAGTGAGTCACTCGCGTCAGGTAGTGCCCGAGTTAGACGTTTAAAGTGGATTCTTTGGCCTCCCAGCGGATGGCTAATTGGGGCGGAGCAAATCTCACTCGAGGGCTCAGTATTTTTTTATGCCAGCTTTCCTTATCAGCGGGTGGAGAGAGGGCCCAGCTGAGGCTGTGTAAATACAAATCTTTTTTCCTGCCGAGCAAGCAGTCCCGAACAGGAGCCGAGGGGGATCAACAAATGTGGTCGCGGAGGACTGAGAACCGTAAACATCGACTTTTTGACTCTCATTGCAAACTCTTGAGCAACCGCAATTTCACTTCGATTTGAGACATATTGGAAAGCCCTGCACGGTACCTTGACGCGTATGATCCATGATATGATGTTATCTTGTTGCATAACTTGAATGGGGTAATAGACTAGTGGGTAGAGCGCTGAGCTAGTGACTATAGGGTCTCGACTTCAAACCCCTGGCGTGATTTTTAGCCGGCGCAGCTACATTCCACGCAGTTAGATTTTCTAGCCTCTTATCACGACTGAACAATTGATAATAGGTGTCACGGGAAAATGTTCTGGTGCTTTTAACTTGGTCTGTACCAAAGCCATTCGGCCGAACATGAGATGCGGTCTAACCTCGCTCATCAAAACCTGCCTTCGGGTGGATCACAAAGTTGGGATGACACACGTAGCTTATTATATTTCATAATTTTTATTTTAAATTATTTTGATGTCTTTTCAATATCACCATGTTCCCAAAATATCACATTGATTTAAATAATTTAAGTCCTAGATCTACTTCTGGTCAGAGTTGATGTTTTATGTGCCTCCGTGTCCTAGCACAAAATATTACATCAGTGGTAATTTATGGTGATTGTAGCCCTCATGACAGGCGATCGACAGCTGAGGTCTTTAAAAACGAGTGAATAATTTGGTGAGGTTAGTGTTTTTAGGAAAAGGAGGTGGAGAGTAACTCGCCATCAGTCTACTCTTTACGGAAGTCGCCTAGGGACCACTCAGTGTAACGTCCCATCGGACGGAAGGAGTGCAGCAATTGAAGGGAACGAGGCATTTCACGCGCTACCCAAGTAGTGGTCGGGATCTCGCGATAAAAATCCAACTACTCCGAAATTCGTGATCATACCCTCAGCGTCAAGATATTTTAACCCCTTAATTGCCTAGCTCTCATGCACAATTATGCCTAAATGATTATTTTTAATCCTCTTTTAAATATAAAATCGATTGTAAAAAACGAGAATAACTTATTTCGTATTATTTTCACCTAACGGTGCTTCTCGATCATCCATGTTCGATGAAATTAATAATAACCGAAAAACAGTGAGGAAACCTACACTACACTGCTCATTTATCAGAGTAAAAATATCAATTTTAAAATACATGGTTTATGAGTTTGACAGGTTTATCAGTTAAAATAAGGTAAAAAAAGCTGTGCTCGATAGGAACCACACTGGAACCCATCGCTGAATAGAGTCTAAATAAATTATACACATATATGTGTGTGTGGGTCGCGGCTGTCCAGGAGTAGAGAGATAGAGGTCTTTATTTGGGCGAAATTGAGACCTAATGGTCCTTTCTTCCATTTAACCCATCGTCGTATACATTATATTAGGCATTAAACTTATAGTTACATTCATATGTACACATAAATACATATAGACAGACATAAATTCATTTAGCAGAGATTTGCACATCGAAAAGAAAAAATTATATAAAAATATATAATATATATATATATATATATATATATATATATATATATATATATATATATACACACACACACGCATGCACAGGAGTAGACCGTTGGACTACCGACCGGAGGGCCCCGGTTCGATTCCCGGGAAAGCCTCTCCACCCAAGCTGCGTGATTTTTCGGGCACCAGATCTTCCTAGGAAACCATAACCGGCACAGGGAAAGGAACTGGCCCCCCTACCCTGATGTGTGAATTTCACGCGCCGTCGGGCTTTGTACTGGGTGAACTCTACCGTCTCCTACCGAACCGACCTTCGGGTTGATTACTGTGTTTATGGCTTTTTTTATATAGTATACACATGTACACGTAAATATAAATGTATACATATACGTATATATATGTATACACATACGTATAAAACGGGGATGTTTGAACCAATTTGCTCACTGATATCATTAACTGCACTATAACCCGTTAGCTAGAATTCCATCTTGTAATAATGCATGCACTATTCTTTTCCTCTCTTGAATATATTTCCGAAGTAATCCTATTAATTGCGTTGCAAATTTTATAACTGTACCACGATTTAAAAGAGATTTACTTTTAAACGAAAATGTACATATCAATTTGATATCTGTCAAGAATGGATGCTGTGCGAAATTGAAAAGAACTTGAGTTATGAAGCAATGCTGATCATTTAATCTAACTTGTCCCTCCTGTAAACAATATCTTCCCTGAACGAGCTCATACAATATCTCTGCTGCGCTGGGCCAATTCTTGCCTCATAGTTTCCTCCAGCTCCGCGCCAGATCGCATGTGATCGACGGACGAGCTTTGTGATGTGCCCCCTGATTAGACAACTTGATAGCCACAAAAGAGTCTAAAAGAGAAACTTCAATTGTGAGGACGTCCGGGGTTATTCAGGGAGGGGCACTCGCCGGAGAGGGTTTCAAAGGCTTCGGGTTCCGATTCCGAGGCGGACACGTGTGGGGACCGACGACTGTTGCGTCGACGCGTGGCATTCCAGCGGATTTTGCATGGCGACCCGAGCTGCGAACTCCCGACAGTGTGGAGTCAGGAAGGGATTCGTCTCACGGGGAAACACTCCCGTAGGAATGAGCGAAAATTAAAAAACTATCCTCTCAGTTAACAGCTAATGTTTTGTTTTTTTTAAGTTCAACCGGTGAGTCTAGTTTAGTCTAATCGGAAATTTAACTTAATTTCATAAATTTCACATCCAGTCAAAAATATAGTGAGATGTGTGAAAATATATGAGCATATAAATATGGACTCAGTATGGTCAGTCCAAGGACTCGTTAGTCTATCAGGTAGAGGATGATGACCAGTGGGGTTCAAACCGCGAATTATTACTTTTGACAAATCAATCTAAAGATTATTTCATATGAAACCAAACGGTGACGCAAGGAAAATAATTGACTCCCCCGTAACCTGGATGTTTGAATTTCCCACACCTAAGTGCTTAGTTCGGGATGTGCTCCACTCTCACGTACAGAAAAAAGTCATCAGTTTGATAACTGCGGACCACGTATCCCTCCCGTGTATCTTACGGATGAATTAGAGAACGTAAAAATCCTTTTAGCCAAAGAGAAAGATCTTCTAATCTTCTTTTTTCAAGATAGGAATGAGTGAAACGTTCACTTTCGTCAACAGAGTTATTTTGAACTTTTTGCAGAGGATAGCAAAATGAGTTTGCTACTGTGTTTCTAAATTTCTAAATTATTTATTTATTTATTTACACAATTACGTTGCAATTAGGCGATTTTCCTGGTGACAACGGTCAAGTTTGGTCAAAGTTATATCTTACAACGAAAATTACATACGGACACACATAAAAACAGATAAGAGACAAAATATTTTTACATACAATGGCACTTCCACATCACATACCAACAAACTTCCACATCACATACAAAATGCCGTCCACATAACATACAAACAATATTTTCATAACTACAATGAAGTTTATTACCCAGTGGCTGCTTTACATTTATACTTAAAACTTCTAAAATTGGATGGAATGAGCTCAAACAAACCTCCATGCAGCTGGTTCCAATGAATTATAGTTCTATTTAAAAAAGAGTATTTTTTCTTATTTGTTTTTTGAGTCCTTATTTTTATTTTGAAACTATGGTCGTTTTTTCCCTTGAAGTTAGTCTTTTCTATCCCTTTTATAACAATACGTATGAATAAATGCATTGAAGGCACACATAATAGACGTAATTCACTCATGAAGCACGGTCTATTCACTCATGGCCCAGGGTCATTCATGATTGTATTAAAAAATGAATTAATGACAAAGTTAGTCATCTTCGTGTTATTAATTATCATTGGTTTGTGGAAAGACGTGTAGGTCTCAACAAATGAAGGAAACGCAACGCGAAAAACAGCATTTTAACATACATATATGTATGTTCCTCAGTCGAATGTGCATCTTAGCAAAATACTTCAACCATGGGATAATTTTTAATTTAATTTTTTGGACCCATTTGACCAATGGTTTCCTGGGTCCACTTTTATTTTACTTCGGTTAGTTGGGGATTCCTTTGAATCTTAACCCATGAGATAGGGAGAACTCTGAGGTATTCTCAAATTCCGGAAATCTTTCGACGACCCTGGTACACTCGACGAAATAAAAAACTTTTTGTGGGAACCTACATTTCATTACCTGATCTAGTAGTTTTATCAAGTTGTTACTTGTGTCGATTCAATTAAATACAAAAGGGAGAACCGGTAGAAAAGAGTTTCACATTACGCGTAACTGCAAATACGGGATGCTTCAAATTACACAGCTTACGAGCAGACGTTCGTGCTTCTTCGGTCAGGGGAACTTAGAACCGTCCGGATCACGTGGGAAAAGAATGCTTCCATTCGTAATGCAAAGTTTTTAGCCGTGACGAGTGTGGTTTCGTGAGTTATCCCGTTTCGAAATCCCCCTCCGTGGCTCATGGTACTCTTGATCTCGTAATTAATTGAGCGAACGTCCGCCTCTCATTTTTTTTTCCGAACTCAACCGCGCGGATGATCCGTTTGGGGGTGAAGGGAAAGAAGGTCATCTCCGGGCTGTGGGAGTCGGGGAGCTCGGCAAGGATGGCAAGGGAAGGGTAAAAGCAAGGCAGCCGACGGTGGGCGGAATGAAAAGAGGACACGAGAATGAGAGGAGGAGGAGAGGGAGGAGGTGGAATTCGAGGGGAGGGTGTGTTGGGGGCGGAAGGATGGGATGAAGGGGATTGGGTTGTCGATTTTAAATGTCGATGCCGTCGAATGGGGGGTGGGGAGTAGAGTGGTGAGGGACAGGAGGGAGTTGCAGAAGTCGAGAGTGATGAGGGAATCGTCGTTGGTGACGTCGAAGGAGTGGGGAGAGGCACTGAGAGGGTGAGCGATGGAGAGGCCATATCTTTAGTGTTTTCCCACGTCGTAAGGATCGATACCGTTCTTTGTTCAAACCAACCCCTCCGGGTATTTACCATAATTTTCACAGACTCAAGAAAAAGTGCATCGATGAAATAATTCAATAATCTTCGCTGATTTCCTCGTGATATATAAAATTTGAATAAAATCAATTGCTATGCTAGAGCTCGTGGAAAGATTATTACATAAGTGGTGACGACTATGCGGATACTTAAAGTGAAATGGTGATAGCATTCAAATACATGTATGTAGGCTTTTTATTTGAATGGACCAAACAAAATTATTCTTTCTAAATGTCAGGCAAGTCTGCAGTGCAACAAGTTCTTCCGCAAAACTACTGATTGGCAGCTCAAGTTCGAAAATCCAGCAGACGTTGCTTCTTTAAGCATCAAATACCAGAGAACAGAGGGCATCAGAGAATAAGTAGTATAAGCACAGCGGCGTAAAAGTACCGTCAACTATTAGGAGCGGAGAGGTAACAAAGTCAAACGTATTGCTTTCAGCAGCAGGAGGCTAGGTAAGACAGGTAAACCCTTAAAAAGTCGTAAACCTTAAATCTACCAGCTAATTATGCATTCATTCACCTTGGTACTCTAAAAACAAAGATCTTTCGTATCCGCACTACATTAGCTAAAGCAAATGCTTAATAAATGATTAATAAATTTTATACAACGATCGAATTGAAAATCCAGTAACCACTCGAGCAATATTTTTCCCTGAACATCAATTCATCTCCGATACATTAAAACGTAATTATTACCACTAATACGCTAACAATGGGTTACTCATTCATATTCATTCACCAACAATTTTTTATTGCTTGACTTAAAATGAATTTAAAGTACAAATAACCTCTATTCATTACTCTTGAATTTAATTTATCTTGTTAAATACCTAGATATAAAAAATGTAATGCGATAGTAAGTTGATGAAAATTTTGGGAGACGCCCAGCGTTAATTTCCATTTTTCAATGCAGCATCGTTAAAAAAAATTCAGCTTTAATGAATATCTAAACTTGATACACTGGTTTTAAGAATGAAGTTCCCATTATGTAAATTATCGAGAAGACACAGCACAATTATCTCATTAATGCTATTAAATTTGAAAATCTACCACTGGTAACCCAACTCAAAGGCAAAATTATTTATTTTGGAATGAATATCCTCATACAATAAAAATGAAACTATTATCTTCAATAGGATGTCAGTTAGCTTTCCAGAATTTTTCGGAAAAATTAAAAGCCATACGCTAAATTCCAGTGGTTTGGCTGCGGCAAAACACCAATCGATTAATGAACCGGCGGCTTCAATTTTAAAATTTTTATTTCGGTCGAATAATAATTTTTTGAGTCGAACAAAAAACATGAGTTCAACTCGCACACACTTACATTCAAACATCGACGATAAAATACCTACAGCGTTCTCGTGGGACCTCTAAACATAAAAACTAACACGCAGGCGTTTTCCTTGACATGCTGGTCCAACTATAAACTCGCCAAGAGGGACTTATTCCCAGCATGTTATGCCTGTGAAAACATTTTTCAGGTTGGCGAAGATACGTTTTAAAAACTCGTATTATATCCCACTTAAATATTCCGCAATAAAAATAGATTTAATCTTCAACAAAGCGCTTGGTGAAGATCACTAGATTCCTGTTTATGTCGTCTGGGACCTTAAGTTGGAAGGAATGTTATTCTTTCATTCCAACAGATACATGGGGGTAAGTAATATTTGGCTCAGCAGTATTTTTTCCGTTCGAAAAACCAAGAAGAAAGAGCATTAGCAACCGTGTCTAGGTTCGCCTGGCGAACTTTGAGGTTTGCTGGCTTATGTTCTCTCCGGCATCACGCAAAGAATGGGGAAAATGAGGGAGAGAACAAAAATTCATTCTCCGCTACCAGGTGACGGAAGTGCGTGGCTTCGAGTTGAGGCGAAAGTTTCCCTTTATCTGGGTGGGTGTGTGTGTGTGGCCTTCCTTTCCTCTGGTTTGCCTCTTTGTGGCCGCTGCACCCGACCTATTCTTCCGTGAAAAACGAATGCCTATGAGAGCGTCTTTCCGGGTTTATCATTCGAACATCTCCTGCCTGCAGTGAAAATTGTATTCTTTCAAATGGCCCTGCGAAAATTCATATTTTATTTCGAAATTTAATTATTACACGGAGTCATTACCGATCATACTCCCAGTCTCATGATGAATGATTGCACTACGATTTGATTATGCTAACTCATGAAAACAATGATAATCTAAAACTTTTCATAGAAGATAAATAAAATAAGATGTAAAAACTTCTAGGAGTTCGTGAATGGCATTTATATTTTTCTTTCCACTCTGCTCCAACCAATGCCGTAATGTCTAAAAAAAGACTCATTTAAACCCCACTCGGCAAGGATTCAAAATGGAAACTTTAATCATTTCATGGTGTTTCACCGAGTGAAAATACGGAGTCCTTTAATCCAATGAAACGGCCCAGTAAGATCCTTTAGGTTTGCGGCTAATACGAAGGAAAACGGAATCGGCCCTCTCAACGTTTACTGAAAAGAAAATGATTTGGACCCTTTAAAAAGTTCGTTGAGCTGAATACGTCACCAGGAAATATATATATATATATATATATATATATATATATATATATATATATATATAGATAAATTGTAAATATTTAAATTTACGTACCAGGATCACACAAAGAAAATCTGGCCTATTATAAATAGGTAAATGAGGTTGATCTAAATAATGTGGAGGAAATCTTTGGCGACATGGGCTAAAATATGACACATAGCACCGAAAAGTAAATTAGATTTGACTACGTCAATGGGTGATATATGCTCTATAAAGATACAGCGGTTAAATGCGAAAGAGAGAAGCTAAAATTGAGAAAAAAGTATAATTATGTAATGTGTATATTGAGAGGGCATTTAACAAGATCAAGGAAAAGATAAGAGGCTGCTAACGAATTCAAGGGGAATGGACTCGTACTTGTAGAGATGAACGATGACCATCTAAGGATATTAGCCAATATAGATAAGTGGCTAAAAAGTATAACCTCAAGATAAAAAAGATCAAACCTAAAGTAGGGATGAAAAACGACACCCAATAAAAATAGGGAGGATATCCTCAAAATAAGACTTGGTGAAGACACACTGGAACTAGCAGAAGTCTTGCAATTAAGGCAGCAGGACCACTAAAGTTGAGAGAAGTAAAAGGGATCTACGAGCATTCTCGTATTAGGAAAAGGAGAAATGAAGAAGAAGGCTTTCTATCAGAAGAAGCAACGACTGACGACAATTAACACTAGCTTACACATTAGAAAGCGATTCGTCAAGAGATACTTTTCTACGAATGTGAGACTTGGTCTATGAGAGCACCAGAGAAAAGAAAATTGGAAGCAAATTGATTTTTTTGTAAAACCACCAATGGTGGTTTTACAAAAAAATGCTGATATAAAATTTCTGGACTGAGTGATAAATGAAATAGTACTAAGAAGAGCGGGTGAAGAGAAAAGCTCCTGGCGGACAATTACTAGAAGATGAGGGAAATTGGTTGGACATATCCTGAAGCACGATAGTTTAATGAAGAGCTTAAATGAAGGAACCATGAAGGGGCAGAATTATAGCGGACGCCCTAGAATGAATTACAAGAAAGAGGCCGTGGATATTGTGAATGTATATAGATATATATATATATATATATATATATATATATATATACATGTATATATGTATAAACACACACACACTGAAATTCTGAAGACGGCCGTACCGCCGAAACGTCAACTGGATGTGTGGGTGTCCTTTCTCTGTCTTTCTGTGAATAGATGTTTGAATAAAAGTTTTTATATATTTATGTATAGTTATATTCATTCTCATGGATTCAGACATAATAAAAAGGGATAGAAACAAACTTAAAAGGCAAACCCAGGAGAAAAAGTCTTTTATGTGTGTTCCTATCCCTTTTCCTTACGTCTGTATCCATGTGAATGAATATTTATTCGCCTTATGGTGGTTTTTCGTGTTTGAATATATATATATATATATATATATATATATATATATATATACACACATATATATATACATATATATATATATATACATATATATATATACATATATATATATATATGAATGTACACACACACAAGCGTGTGTGTATGTGTAGTATGCAAGCGCTTGAGGCTTAAATTCAGAACAAAAACGTGTGGTACACAAGTGCACGAAGCTCATTAGTCAGACAAGCATGTAATGGCCTGGGAAATTGAAAATAAAAGCGTCTGTCAGGTGCGAGAATATCTCCGGCCCGACCATCCAGAGTTGAAAGGGGAGTGAGAAAAGAGAGAGAGAGAGAGGCGGGGAGGGGGGATGGGTTGGTGGAGGGGTGAGCTAGAGAGGTTTCAAGGCACACAAAACGCAGCTCTGGAGAAGGTGGTAGCATTACCCACGGGCCAACTTCCTTCCCCTCCCACCCGCCACGGCACACCTCAGACCGTCCGCCGCAACCTCCCACACACACACCTTCCCCTTCTTCCCCCGTGGTAGGAGGGGGAGAGAGAGGGAGAACACTTTCTCCCACTCTATAACCTTCCCAGCATCCTTCTTTCATGACCCCGACGTCGGAATCCTCCTTGGCCACCGCGGGGGAGTGGGGGGATGAAGGGTGCGGGTGGCGGTTTGGAATGACGAGGAGGGGTGAACGGGGGAGGGGAACGAGGGGCATCTTCATCCGTGACTCTCCTCGCTATATCTCTCTTCGATCCCCCTAATTCCCCTCTCCCCCTCTGAATCCCCCCACCCCAGTCATATCTCCTAGCCTTCGGAAGAGAAGGCGCATATACGAGAGTCCTCCGGATAAAGCCTCGCAAGGAGTTTAATATTTCAACCGTTTTTAGCTCCACGTTCCTACTTCTCTCTCCGCTTCTTTCTCTACTTCTTTTTCTCCCTCACCAACTATAATTCACTCTCTTTTTCGCCTATATCTTTCTCTCTCTCCCTCCCTTCCTTCGCCATCTCGCTCTGGTTAAACAGGGGAGCGTTGTGTGACCCTCTTAATGGTGCTCAATTTTTCAAAATGCGAGAGAAAAGTACGGCGCGGGGGAAAAAAGATGAAAGCGATAAATGCGTGCGAAGGAGGAAGGGTGAACACTACTCTGCGAGGGATGAAAGTGGACAAAAGGGGAGTTAGAGGGAAAAAGAGAGAGAGTAAAGGTGAAATAGATGGTGGGTAAAATGGTTTAGGAATGGTTTTTTATTCCTCGCGAGTCGTAAAGTCCATTTGCCGTGCCTCTTTATATATATATATATATATATATATATATATATATATATATATATATATATATATATATATATATAAACACACGTTTTTTACCTTTTGGAGGTCTGAAAGTCGATTCGTGGAATTGCGCGGACGTTATGTGTATATACCTGCATATAATTTTTTTCACTCGCGACTTGTCGGACAAGCTTTTTTCACAAAGACGTCGCCCATTTTAAAAGTGGGAAAAGGGCGGGTAATTATTATTATTAATATATTATTTTTTCATATCGCGTGGCTCGGTTCCTGCTGCTATATTTCAATGACCAGAGTTCTTGGACTCCCGTGTTATGCCGTAATAGAAAGAAAAATGGAAACCGTTACTGACGCGGCGCCTTGACCCGCATGTGCATACGAGCATCCGAAAACTGTTTAGAAAGGGTTTTGAACGGAATCTCAAGGGTACTCTCCGGAGCCCCAGCGGGTCAATGATGGGACTCTTCCCCCCTTCCCGCATCCGCTGCCCCGAAGTACAATTCGAACCGCATTGGCGTGCAATGACGCGTCTTGCCCATTGCAACAAATTCGACCCGGTCGGTGAGCATCTGCCACAAAACGAACTCGCAATGAGTGCCGTGCTCCTTTTTTTACCGAATGGCTTGCCGCTGAAAATGTTCGGCGTTCGAGGCGTTGCATTCGTCGGGAACCTTAAAGGTATCCGCTCTCGTGGTTCCCTGGTGAATGTCGACCGCATTGGGAAACCCTTCGAAGGAGCGGAATTGACGAATCCCATGAAACCTCTGTCACATCGCAGGATTACGTTACCTTTAGATTTGGTTTCGTGGAGTGGAGTTTCCACCTCCAAAAATATATATTTTTTTTTCGTGACGAGGAAAGATTACCGGCTGCGAATTTCGGCACCCGATCGGAAAATTTCGAGGTCGTCCCTAATGCCCGACGTGGCGAAATTCCGTCAAGCGGATATCCGTATCGGGGGACCCATCGCCAGTTATAAGTCCCAGTTCACTGATTCCGCGAGTAAGATACTCATTACATGAACCAGTGGTGTAACGCCGTCGTCTTAATCTTTACCTTTCAGATTGCACGCGGACAACCTTTTACCAGATGACACTGAATAGGCACGTTAAAAAAATTAATGGACGTGGCATGACGAAGCGGGGTGGTTACATTTTTTTTTCTCGTCCACCCACGTCGAGAGTTTAGTCATAAAACTTTTGGTAGGTCCTTTTCCTGCCGCATTGCAAGTTTCATTAGTTGAAGTTAAATAACGCATTAATTCAGTTCGTGTTTACTCCGAGGTTTTAACGCCTCATCAATCCAGAATAAAAAAAAAGAATCCTTCGCAAAATACTTCCTCAAGTTCTGTATGGGTTTCATACGGATGTCGTCCCGCTAATGCTCAAACTTCTAGCAAAATCTAAACTCTTCTTCGGAAGTTGCCCAATAAATCAAGCTGCTCATCTATCCAAGTCCGAGTAAAATAAACCAAGTAAAGACATTTTAGGTAAGAAACACGAAAATTGTACTTTTTTTAGTTTTTTTTAATGTATGGGTTGTTTAAAGGCATTTCTGAGAGTACAAAATAAATTTGTCTCAGATTATATCCGTAAAAACCGGGAAACATATATATAAGCTAATGTAAGCAAAGAGGAAACAAATATCAAATAAAATACAATGCCGACGATATGGGAAATTCTTCAGCATGCTCAGAGATTGGATGCAGTGCGTATTTGTATAAGAACAGAGAAGCGAACCTTATTCATGAATCTTACAGTTTTTTTACGTTTTAACTTTCAATTCTTTCATTAGATACAAATGTCGGCGATCAGACGTTCATTTATTCAAAGTGGATGTCAATTAATGGAAGCACACCTGTGTCTTTTTTTTAAAGATACTGATAAACTGCATTCATAAAGTTAATACCTATTATAATGATGCACAAAACAAAATTATCAGAGAAGTTATGCACACAGTATTTAAGCTTGCGCAACTATATAGTAGCCAGTATAGTGAGCAATATAGAGATTGGTGTTGAAGGGTGTTTGTGGAGCTCATCACTTCCAAACCAAGTGAGTCAGTGTACGAGTGAAATTCACACGCAGGAGGACCGGTTTTGTCTGTGCTGTCCGAGAGTTCCCACAGCACTCACGTGTTCAAAAAAAAAGCATCGCTTTAATTTTGGTTGAAGATGCCGAGAATCATTCCTCGCAAGTAGATCACAAATGCCAGGAGGTTCCCTTAGCTCAATAGTTACACGCTCATGCAATTGACCTCACTCTCATAGGTAGTTTATATAAAAGTTTCAATACTCAAATTTAAACTGATGAAAGGGCTCTTTGAATGTCAATATCTGCAATTCGTTAGAGAAAAAATTTTCCAACCGAATTCGGATTTATTTTAAGAACCAAAGTTTTTCGAGCATAAAATCAAAGTGCTTCATCGACTTTCGGAAGGAACACAGTGTCCCTCCTGCGTACTATTATCCATATGATAAAATTTTATTCGCACAAACATAGAATGGAAATGTTTTTCGATATAAATGGAAGCAATAAAGAGATAGAAAAACTCTTTTTACGATGCAAAATGCAAAATTATCGAACATGCGTATTTTAAATTTATACATATGAATGCCACTCAACTTCAATTTTTTTAAAAGGCTTTAAATGAAGTGTAATAGCATAAAACTTTCCTGGAAATCAAAAATAACGTTTTAGAGGCAAACGTTTAAACTATCAAGCATTGGGAATGGTTGTTGGTTCCGAGCAATTAACCCATCAATGAACTAGTAGGCCATGAAAATCATTTGAATTAACTCATTACCGTGGAAATCATTGATAAAACTATCTGAACCGTGGCGATAGATAACTGTCCTGAATGGAGTAGAGTTTTAATCAGATAAATAGATTAAACATGCACAGAGTTCTTTAATGTCCAAATCACTTTTTTAACTTGGGCAAATTACCGACAAAAGAATGCGTAATATGGTCGCTTACGCCAAACCACTAATTCATTATTATTTAGCTGCCATTAATGAATAATCGGCACTCTATAATGGCATTCTCTAGCCAGACGAATATTTTTGACCCTCCAATTACTTTAAGGCGTAAAAATAATAGTTTGGTTCAACGTAGTCACCAGCTGTTACGCATAAGCGCCATTTATTATGCCAACAAAAATGTTTCGTTCGGCAATTTAGGGACGGGGCGTTTCCGGAAGTATTACCTGCTTATTCTTTAGATTGGCTGCGATTTTTTCAATCTCCTCCAATCCATGAAAACAAGTGACACTTTTTTGGTGAAAGTTCAAGAGAGTTGTCAAGTGAATCCGAAATATTTTCTTTATTTCAAAGCTTATATTTTTTACTCATGCATTGCGCTTGTATATATATATAGTATATATATATATATATATATATATATATATATATATATATATATATATATAATGGGCTGACACAATATAACACAAATAGAAAAGAATAGACACATTTAAAAGAACACTCACACGGTAAATTGTTCGAGCTTTCGGCCCTCTCAGAGGCCTTCTTCAAGTTCTGAGTCTCTCTTGAAGACGACCTCTGAGAGGGCCGAAAGCTCGAACAATTTACCGTGTGAGTGTTCTTTTAAATGTGTCTATTCTTTTCTATTTGTGTTATATTGTGTCAGCCCATTATTGTGCCGCTCGTGTGAGTTTTTCCGTACAATCGTTATATATATATATATATATATATATATATATATATATATATATATATATATATATATATATATATATATATATATATTATACATGCATATATTATATATATATATATATATTAAATTGTGTCGTAATTCATTAATTGGTATTCTTCGGCTGAAATACAAGATCCGTACAAAAGGTATCGGGATTGGTTCCAAAAATCAAAATTTATTGCAGTTATCATTACAATTACTTAGAAATCTTCAAAATACATTCCTCCTGCATCGATACACTTAGTTCGGCGCGTCTGTTACTCGTCAAAAGCCCGTTGGAAGTCGGTTTCCGGAATACTGTTAAGAGTCTTCGTCGTCTCCGCTTGAACCGCCTCGATGGAGTCTAACCGATATCTTTTGAGCTCCATTTTTATGCGCGGAAACAAGAAAAAGTCAGGGGCTGTATTGTTAAAGTGTAAACTTAAAAGTAAAGGCATATCAAATTTCCATCAACAGTGATTTATGCGCAAATGATGATTCATTTTGCTAATATTTCATCCGATTGTGCTTCTAATAAAATACGTACGTTCACAAAAATGGATGTAATAAAATAGAGACACAATAGGTCGGCGTTGAAAATACGTGAACTCAACAAAATCGTCACGTAACGAGAAGAAAAGCAGGGTGCTTTCTGCAAAGCAAGAGAGATGAGATTTAAAATGAAATATGCAAAACAATGATGAGACAATGGAAAAGAAAGCTGGACAAATGTTTATTTACTGATTAAGGTTCTTTCAGTGACAATATGATACTGGTTTATTATACGCCGATTCGTCACTCAAAGGTAATATCAACCATATTCAGGAGAGATTGATTAAAAAAATGCTATAACACTATTATAATCATTAAACTAATTAGAAAATATAAAACAGCTGTTTCTAAAAGTAATTTACAAATAATGTGTTGCATTAAGTTTGGACACATTTGTTTTTGTTTTTAATAAGCACCTTTTTAATTTTCGAGTTTGAATGAAGTTACCAAAAGGAAGAAAGGGATTATTGATCATAACCAATGAAAACCTGTCAAAATATGGATGGAAGTTAATTCAAAATTTCAATTTAAAATAATTAAACGTACTCTCTCAAAAATAATATATAGGGATCCATGCTTAATTAATGCCTTGATATTATGACAGAAAAATTTAATCAAATACAAATTAAAACCGAGCCGATCTGCATGCAAAAAAAAAATTTCCAATTCTGACTAATATAAATCAAATGAGACCCTTAAACTTAAGTCATTATTCACGTAGAGTATTTTACCTATCGTTCATAATTTTCAACTAGGAAGATCGTTTCTTGAAAATTAGGAATGAAACTGTTGTTTATTTAATGGTTAATCCTACGTGTAAAATTCCCCGTTACACATTTTGTTTTCTCTCTGGCACATGAAGCACCCAGTTCCCGTTTCTTAAAGCTGCAAAAAATCTTGAAAACAAAAGAGAGCATTATGAACCCCACCTTATGTGAAATGTCCGAGATGCGAATGTTGAAAGAGACTCCATTTTATTTGAAGAATTTGAATAAAAAAACGGGAGGGCTTCTAAATTGGCTTTGTAACTTAAATAATGAATCTCAGAATGGTCTGGTGCTCATAAAATTGTGCGGCTTTCCCATCCGCGGGTGCCGGCCCGGTTTTGCACTCGGAAACGCCGGTCAATATCTAAACGCTCGACGCACTGAGCTAAGACACCGCGACACTCAGCACATCAACGGAATTAAATTGCTTTTCAAATGCTTTCGTAAACATTCAAAGAAATATAAATTTGAGATTATATCCGTAATTCGGCGAATTATTTGAACAGGTTTCTTTCAAAACCCCTGAAACTGCGAGAGGACAAAATATTCATTTTATTCCTTGAATTATTTATCCCAGTGTCTCTTTAATGCATCTTCATGTGTTATACCCCTTTATGTGTCATTTATAACCCCATAAATCTGATTTCACAACTCAATATACTATAAGCACTGCCGCATTATTTTCTCCAAATATTGTTAGATATTAATCTTTCGGGGCGTGGCTTTGTACGGCGCGGGTACGTGGTCATTGAAATAACACGATAGGTATAGACTTGAGGTGTTTGAAATGTGGATGTGGAGAAGGAAGGAAAAGGTGAAATCGACAGAAACGAAAACAAAAGGTGTTAAGGTGAGGTGAGGCTATGGTAGGGGAGGAGAGCAGGCGATAGACTTGTAGGTAGAAATCCAAGGGAGGCAGGAAAAGAGGATGCAGAATAATTTGATGGGCGATGGAATGCTGAAGACTGTGATAGAGGGGAGAACATTATGCAAGCAAAGAAGGGGCAGGAATAGGATAGGCATGTTGAACGGCATGAAGTGATACCGGAAGTATGCGGAATTGAAGAGAGACTTATTTTAATGTCGGATATCAGTGTTTTGTTAGGAGAGGAAAGCAAATGTATCGTTGCACCGTTGTATAGGCTATGTCCATCCAAAATGAACCTTAACTGGTAGAATACCAATAATAATAACCTTTAAATAGCGTATTACTGGTTTATTTTCAATTGAAGTGAACCTCAAATACAGTCCAAAATAGTTGAACAGAGACATCACAGTAAATACATAGAAACAAAGATGAAATTACACAGAATTATGAATGCCAGCCGTCTCACTACCATCATTTATTGCTTAAGAGTCAGGAATTCTGAACGGAATAGACGAAAAAGAAACTATGAGCTGAAAAACGTTCGTATTTTACACAGATTTATAGTATCATAGCTCAAGTATCTATATATACATACATCAAGCATCGACTAGAAAGATAGAATTAATACTTTGTGATAAAAGGTCACGTGAGTTGTCAAATGAAATACGAAGTTAATCGGTTTATGGGAAAATATCAGAGCAACAAACAGCAGAAGGATCAAACATACCGATCACATATTCTTCATAAAAATAATGTATTAGTTGATAATTACCTTTTAATGTGCAGGTAATATTTACAATAACCTCTCAAATGTTCTCGGGAAAAATAACCGAGAAGAGTAACTTTACATGGCAGGAGTAGCATACGGCAATGGGAAGGAATGGAAAGTGGAGATGTTTAAGAATTGAATTAGAAGTTATGAATAATTCATTTTTTTACAGACATGAATCCTCTACTTGAATTTTAATATTTTTTAATAAATTTTCAATACGCTTGGAACCACCTTGGGTTCATTGAACCTTGCATTCCGTGCCATGCGATGATGTGTTCGGATGTCTCTTAAGAATGGCTCAACAGTACCGTCTACGGCTTGCAACATCGGTTTCACTATCGATTGATATACACAGGTATCTTTTGAAGAGAAAATGATGGTCCACATTTGTGATCTCCATTTGTTACCCGGGTTTCTGATTTTATAGAAATTCGATTTTAGAAATCCCGATAGTGAAATGTTTTTTGAGCAAATGCATGTAAAGCGAAAGGCCTATGGCTCTTATAGCCGGTTTATGTACGTTATTATTCCTAATGTATTTCTAGAAGTTTTACAGTAAATAATTTGGTAGTAAACCTTCAATTGACGTATAACGCATAGCTTTAATAATTAGAATCGTTTTTATTTTAATATTTTCTATGTTAATTGTACATTTTCTTATACGCACTTACTTTTAAGTGCACAGGGGCTGTTATTTTCACTCGAGCAGCAATTTATTTTTATTATTGAAGGTCAAATTGTACATATCGTCAATAATATGTCAAACTCTACCGTAAATTTTGTACTGTATGCAAAAAAACACCGCAAAAGTTTTTTTTTATTCTTCAGTGATGACGACTATGCTAGTAGAGAGAAATCTCAAAGATATGAAGCGGAAAAGGACAGAGATTTTCGAGTCAAATTATTTTTTCTGATACGTCAGTCACTAATTTTCATTGAATTTTTGACTTTCGCTTCCTAGTAGTCCACTATGCTTAAAAATTTTTAAAGACCGAAGGTTATACTTCGCGATGCTAGAAACCTCTGACATTAAGTCTTTATAATAGCCATTGATTAAAAAAATGAGAAAAAAGCTAAACGAATTTTACTGTCTTTTGAAACCATGGATAATTTCATATATCCATTGGAGTAATGCGACACTGAAGAACCGAAATGGTGCTTGCTCTTGGGAAACCGAAATGGCGTTTTCTCATCATAATTCTCCTGTGAATTATGTGACCCTGTTCAGCGAAAGAAGACAACTTTAGGACACGATCAAATAAGGTTGTCACTATTTTTAAAATTTGAACACCGAAAATCTTTTACTGGCAGTATAAATTGTGATAAAGTGGGGATAGGGTTAACATACTAAGTCAAAATTGGCCTTTAATGCAACACTATGTGGTGGTGTACCGCTCAACCCCATCAAGTGCACGAAATGTCCATCTGGAGTGGATCTGGTACTTAAAGTTATTCATCTGAATTTGATCCCAGGGAGGGTAAGATGACCAGGAATGAATTCGTGGCTGTCGAATATTTGACTAAAAAACTACGTTAGTTGTTTCAATTCTTTTCTCAATTGCAGATGCCTGGATTGGGTGAAACTCAGAGGGTATGAAAATCAGCAATTTCATGAGGACGTTGTAGAGCGCTTACATTTTCCATGGGCGTCTTTCAGGTCAGAAAATATTTGAATTTATTATTTCTTATTGAAATTTCTCCAGGAAGCGTGTTAGACGTGTCCAAGGATTTGGGATTGAATAATTTTGGTAGCATGCCAGTCCTCAAGTAACACTATGACCAAATATTTAGCCACAAATGGACAAAATCGGCCACGAAGCGTTTGCATCTTTCATTTACGTAATATTATTTTTTGCAGTTCCTGTGGCTAATTAAAAAATTTCAGGCATCCAAGATGAGGATCCTGCTGGTGTGATAAACTCCTTTCTCACATCTTGCCAACACCTTTCATTTCGGTACTCTCAGGACATCCCACAACTAATTAAATTTGTGCACATAGCTTAGAATGAAACTATTTTACATAAAAGAAATTCGATACGAACAACAGAATTTCTAATGCTATCATAATCCATCTCTGGCTGAACAAAAATTAATTCCTATGCACAAAACCATGGAATTGGGGGATTTGCTGAAAGGCAAACAAGAGAACATTCCATAATACGAAGAAATTCTTTCGAAAATATAATAAGCTGCAAAAAATCTGGATAAAAGAAACAGACACCTTTCGACTACATTTTGACTCTATAGCCTGTTGAGCTCATGTCGCGATGATAAAAATGAAATCAAGATTCTTTGCATTCTATTCAGAAGGCTATAGAAAAGTTTCGGCCCACCGAGACTAATTACTAAAATTATCAAGTTATATATATATATATATATATATATATATATATATATATATCTGCCAATGAATCCACGATAAAAAAGGTTATTTCTCTTGCGAACGACTATTTTACACCAAATTTCCTTTTTTAATCATAATTTTCCATTCCGGGTCGGGAATAAATGAAGGTATTAAGTGGGAGACTGGGGAAAGAATACCTTAATAATTACCATTTCATGCGTCCGGATACACAAAATGCGCTTAAACATTGACCACGGCATACCATACTGGTCCAGATGACCGTTTTGCCGGGGGCATCAGCGAGTCCGAAGGGATGGTGGGGACCGGAAAGGAGATGGGAGAGGCTGACGGGAGGATAAGGGGGGGATGGAGTGTAACGTGGCCAAGTTCCCCCGAGTCATGAGGGGGGAGAGTGTGGAAACATCGATGGAAGGGTTGGAGTTCCGCCGTTCCTCACATCGTTCCCCGCAGACCTCGGCCTCTCGGGCAAAACCGATGGGCCAAATAAATTCAACCTTCCGCTCCTCCTCCCGCCTGACGCACCACCCATCGCATTCATTCCTTTTTTACAAACGAGCGGTCCACGCGAGCCTGAAGCTCTCGGAGTCACGTCACCTTCTCCGGATGGACGAATCGAACACCCTCCGACTACTTTACTCATACCACTGCCCACTGATTTGATCAGCAGTCACTAGAGGGCACCGTGCGAGAGGGCACTTCCCCAGTTGCTCTGTCACGAGTCAGGCCGAATGGCGTTCGCGTATTTGAGCGCATCGGAATCGAATTTATTATCGGAACGGGACGGTTAATATTAATAGGGAGAGGGGACACGGGCGGTTTCGGAGGAAGCGGGGACCGAGCCCCAATGTCAATTAATTGTTCGATTATCGCGCTGGCGGTGCGCACATTGGGACGGTCTCTTTTAAATCACAAATGGGGGGAGGGGGAGGAGGCGGCGTTCCATGCAAAAACTCTCACAAATTATCCGCGGAGGCACAAAATGAACGCAAGTCCAGGGGAAATAAAATAAGGGAACGAGAATTCGGCAAATGAAGGATGCTCCCGCTAATAAATTCATGAGTGGGAGGTTCAAAAATAAAAAATATAGAGGAAAAATGACCGGCGCAATAAACAACCAATTCAGGTGGATGGGGAGTGGAGGAGGGGCGTGGGGGGAGGGTTGGGGGAGGGCAGGGAGGGGAGGGGGGATATTCCGCGGGGAACACAAATAAAAAAAAGTATAAAGGGCAGAGAAAAAAATACATCGGCCGTCGTAGGCTCTCTTGGATTAAATAAACCGGAAGACATTCTTTCATTTTTACCCGAACCTTGGACTTTTTACTCTCGCTTCACACCCTCCCCACTTCCGAAAGCTCCGAACCGACTCTCCCTCCATTCATCCCTCCCTCCTCGCCTCCTCACCCCACCCCAATCTCTCACGCACCTCCATCCCCCTTCCTCCTCTGGCCGCCACCACCGGTCGACGTTCCCCCCCCCCTGGAACACTCCTCCTCCCCCCACCTCAACGCGTCTCCTCGACGCTCTTTCCCAGCCTCCCCGGCCCAACACACACCTCAACCCCTCCCCATTCCCTTCCGTCCACCCTCCCTACAACATCACCACCACTCCTCGGAGGAGGCGGAGGGGTGGTGGAGGAGAGGTGAGTAGGGAGGGAAAGGGTGTGAGAGGGGGGCCGGTAGGAGGGTTTGGGGAGGAGAGAGGGTTCGTCCTCATCCCCGCAACAGCCTCCCCCGCCACCTCTCTCTCTCTCACGGAGGCTGACTTCTCCCAGAATCCTTCCCCTCCACTCGCCCGCCCTCTCCCCCTTCCTCTCGAAACTCCCTCGCACTCCTCCACACCCTCTCCGTCTCTCTCTCTCTCGCTCCTCCTCAAGCAAAAGGGGGACCCTCCTCTCTTACCCCCACGACCTTATCTATCTCCGGCCCGGCTCTTCGCTTTCACAGTCACTCGCGAGGACCCGAGCGGATCGCACCACCCCGGAACGCGCTCACTCTCAGCACTCAAACACAAGGAAGAAGGCCAACCGAGACACACGCCCTCTCGCGTACACACCGACGAAGACCGCCACTCTCACACCACCCTCCGAGGCGCCCAAGGCGGAGAGACCCACGCGGGCCAAGGAAGGGGGACGTGTCTTCCGGACATTTGTCGTCCGTCGAGGGAGAGACCCGAGGGTGCGAGGGCAAGGCTGCCGCGGGCTATCGGTGAGTACCGGGACGACCGCTATAGAAGATTTTTCCTTCGTTTCCCCTTTGATTTTTCCTCCCCCCCCCCGCTCCGCTTTGATGCCTTTGCATGCCCCCGGGCCCACTTTCCGGGGCGCGACGGATGGATTTTAATGTAACGACGGACGACCGGCGGATGTGTTTGAACAAGTGGTTCACCACTCGGGCAAAGTTTTGATTTTTGTCCTGGGAAAGATTTCCTCGTTCCTCCTCCCCTATTGGGGAACGGATTGTTTCCGAGAGACTCCCGATTAACTTACTTCGATTCGCAAATCGAAGTAATATCGTGCGCCAAGGATCTATGATAGTTTGTATAAGAAGCGAGGTGCTCCATTGGGATTGTCTATTTTTTCAAGTTTATGTCCATTTTTTGAGTATCTAAAAATTCGATGGGATTGAATCATAGCTTACTAGGTTATGGATAAATTTTGATTAATACAGATATTCTCAAAATTTTGGCTACAGGAAACTAAAATGTTATTTTTTGTTTGTTATATGCCACATTATTGTTACCTTATGAATACGTTTTGATCAATATCCAGCTTTAAAATCGATGGAAAGGGAAAGGACATTTAGTTTCATATTTATATGTATCAAGTAGTAGCTCGTTAGCGTGAGCTAATAATGTCAAATATTTGTTTATCAAACACATAAACGCTGAAATATTTAATAATTACTTTCCAATTTATTGATAAAATTTACGTGCAATAATTATCGTTGTCAGGGAAATACGCCGGAAATCTGAAGAAAATTATTTGCTCTTTAAGTAATTAAATCAGATTTATTAGAATGTTTTATTCAATTCGGCAGTAATTAATTATTGAAGAGTAGAAGAGGGAGATCAATAGGTAAATAGTTACCCACTTGGAGATTGGCATAACAAAGGGAGAATTTCTGAGAAAGGCTCTATTTCACTTTTGGATATCAACGTCTCCACATCAATGCGTCGTTTACTTACCCATAAAATTTCTAGAAATTGTATTTTCACATATCTTGGTATTATAGAGCAATAAAATATATTTTTTCTCCTTCTCGCTCAAATATTATTTAATTTACCATATTTAACTCTCAGCAGACTCAGATAATTTACGATCCTCTACAGAACCTTTGGAAGAATAACTCTCAATATCTTTTCAATTTTCACCTCTGGTTGCCTTAAAAGTAATTACTGGCATAAAATAGGTAGGCTTTGAATATAAATTAGCAAACAATATTTTGCGATTTTTTCTTGGAAAATAAGTTGGATGTTGCAAATTCAAGTAGAACATATTTTTTTGCAAATAACGATCAAGGTAAAAATATAGAATTTCAACGCACTGAATATATAAACGGACCAATATATTTTCGATTAGGTTTACGCATGTGTGTAGTGCACCAGTTGCTATAAATACTTTTTAATATTTTACTCTGCCTCGATTGTCGTTCATAAAATGTAATAAATTAACTTTTTTTTTTCATAAATTTCATCCAATTCATTCCGTCAATTCTCAGTTCCGCCTACCGGTGGCTTCGACAGAATTTTATCATAAAAATTTTCACCGTAGGACGGTGCAGCGTGACCTCGTCTGCATTTTCATTAATAATAATTGAATTGTAAATTTTTGAGCTCCGGACATGTAGCAGAGTGAATGAAACGAAGCTATTAACTTCCGTTTTCGCCTGTTAATTCTGAGTTAGCCAAATCTCAATTTTCCACCTCTCCCGTGTGGACTGTGGCTGGTGCGTCCCTTCCCTCGCAGCTGCTCTCGAACTCGTTTGGGCTAATTAACAAAGCCCTCCCACTAAAGGGACAAGCCCAGGATATACGCTTTCTTCCCCAGTAATGGCAGTGCGCTCATGCCACCTCCACCACACCCGCACACCACACGCACTAGCCCACCACATCCGAACACTCCCCGCAGGGATGGGCGAAAGGGCTACGGCTCGCAAAGCCTTCCCTATTTCCCGGCATCCGCCTCATTTGGCCTTCTATTTTTTTTTGCTACCTTTCGTATACGTCCCCGGTTCGAGAATATTTTTTTCTCCCTTCTTTACTTAACGCTAGTAATATACTCCATGCCGCGCTTTTAATTCTGCCGTTCATCGAAAAACTCGGAGAAAGTGAAACTTCAATTTTATGAAAACTTTCTATTGAGGTAGGTACTGTTTAATCCACACACACATACGAGTACATAATGCTTCATTTCTAATTTTTATGTTTCCCTTAATATGAAGTTAAACTTACGTGGACACACAAACATGAGAATTTTCTAAATATAGGCAAGCTGGCACTTGCGCAAATTTGTCTGGTTAGGACCATATAACGAGACTATTTTGTCTTCTTGGCCAATATGCATGAAAAATTACTACGTGTACACCTTTGAAAATATCGTTAATTCCTTGGTCTCCCTTACTCTCCACAAAACAATCGGTAGACATGACAACACTGACATTTGGTCCAGCCTCTTTCTCTCCTAGGCATTCATTTAATAACGAGGCCATTCCATTGTCACCGCGCCGACGACTTTGGACTTAGTGTTCTGCGGATGAGGGGCCGGGGGAAGTCGAGCGCGGGGACCGAAAGGGAAAAACGCACCGTTGTCGGCGGAGGGGCTGAGAGCGCGGTGTGTGTGTGTGTTTGGGAGGGACGGTTGGAGGGGAGCGGGCGTCAGTGTATTTCAATGGAGAGGGTGTTGCGTGTTCGCGTCACACACACACATACACACCGTCCCGAGTCCACGTCTAGCGGAGGGAACACCTGTCTCTCGCCACCGGCGCGCCAACAATGGACTGCGAAAACCGTAACGGCGTGACAGGGGAATTCGGACTCACTCCAACCCCATCCCCTCTCTCTCCGCCTTTCCCATCCTCCGATCCATTCAATGTCCGAAACCCTTCGCCGGGAGGACGCCCTAAGGGAACGAGGAGAGTGGCGTTTGCCGGCCGTTCCTTCTGTGGACGGGGGCGGGCGTGGGGGAGATTGGGGGTACGGAAAAAGGGGTATCTACCTTAGATTAGGGGGGAGGGAGGGATGTGGGGGAGATGAATGGGAGGCGTTTCTCACACTCCACCCTCCCACGGGCGTGTGTCCGCGTGTGGGTGGATGCTGGGAGCCTCTCCTCTTCCCTTCCCTCTCGCTCGCTCACGCGACCCGTCGATTTCAAAGGGATGCGCGCGGAGGAAAAGTACTCCTTTTCTATTCCTTTTGTGTTTGCTCATGGGAAGGTCTCCCATTCTCCCTTCGACTAGGAGCTCCTGGAAGCTGGATGAAAAGCCTGACTAAACATTTGTGCATGGGGATGGAGGTCGGTGGAGTAACAAACGACGCCGGCAGGAGGGAAATTCTCTCAGTCTACTTTTACGTATCAAAGCTAAATCAATTAAAATAAAGTGAGTCGGCGAGCTCTTCTCTCGTGTATGGATCGTGGCGGAGAGAGGCTTGGGGAGGCGGGAGGAGAAGGAGGAATTAAAAGCACTGGGGGAATTCCTGATGGCAGGGACGGACGTTGAGTCGTTTCGATTCCGCGCGTTCAAAAAGTGGCCGTTAATTGATCCCACGTGATTAATCTTCTTCAGTTTCGTGTAAACGATGAAAGGATCTCCTCCCAGAGAAAAATTGATCTCGATAAAAAAGGCCATTGTTGCAGGTCGAGTGAAAGTGCTCAGGGCGTCGGGAATACGGGCACACGGAACACTTAATCAGTTTGGATGATCACCGAGACGGGTATTTGCGCATTTATTTTCATCGTGGCAAAGGGAATCATCCTTAAGGTTTCAGAACGGTGGGAGAGTTTTGGAATTAATTATCCACTCGGCACCCAAGGGCAAAGAGTGAACGTGACGTGGCTTTCAATTGATTGTCATAAGGACAGAAAGCCACAGAATTTTCCATGATTCCCATTTGTTCATTTAAACATGGGTACCCGAAAGTCGGTCGTTCCGAAATCAGATAAACACTCCCTTTTTTTCCTCCTCTTTTTCGCTTAGATGGATTTCGATCTTGCGTCGGCGTCCCATGGTTGCTCCTCTTCTACTTCGATAATTTCCCTCTCGAGAGTCGAACAATGCGGCACGCAACGGCACTTTTCCTACTCCCGTTCGACCGGGGAAGCGCCTCTCGATGAGAGACGCTGCGGGGAAAACTTTCTAGCCGCATAATCACTATCCCGCAAGGCGATGGCACTCACGGACGAGCATAAAAAGAAAACAAACCAGCAACGCAGCCCGGCGGTGGGGCATTTACGCAATCGAAAGTGCTGAGGCAGCGGCGGTAGAAGCAGAGGACGCGGGAGGAGGGAGAAGCATCTCCCGCAGCCGGCTATTCCTCCACGGGTACCGAGTGCTGGAGGCGGAGGAGTAGCGTACGTAAATGGATGGAAAGAGATGAATCTAATCATTTCGGGCGACATTGAGACCATCAAGCACTCTCCTTCATGAATTCTATCCCCATGAATATCAAGCAGACACTATGAACTTCACGTAAAAATTTTGGAGACAGATTTAGTAGAACAATTCAAAAGACATTTATGTCGGCCAGGTAGCACACCAATCGGTGAAAGTCGAGTGGTACAAGGCCGCGTTTTATTTCTCTTATTTTTACTTAGACACGGACATTAATAGATTCCTAGCGTTATATTTCTGGGCAAGAATGGGTTTTTTCAGGGCTCCAGCGCACTGTCTTACACAACCAGGCCTAGTAAAAGAGTAGAAATAGCACGAAATTAAATGGGAGTTGGATGAGTCCGTCTAAGGCAACTCGTACTGCAACATCCCACCTGAGCAACCCTGGGAAAAACGCAACATCCGCACCCGAGGTCGATTTCTATTCCCCGATCATCGAGTTGCCAGGCTGTTACGTTGATGACATGTCAGCTATGATTTAAGGATACTAATTAAAACTTTCCCTTCTCAAATAGCGGAAAATATGACTCAAACCTCATCGGCTTCATTCGACTCATGTGTGCATGTAATGACTAAAGCGTGAAATACACGTTGCTTTGAAAAGCTAATGGAAATAAATGATTTGCCACTGCGGGAAAAGTCCAAGTAGTCAATTAGATACTAGGTCCGTGTACAACGGAGCCCGTGTAGGATGACACCCGCAAAGGAGGGTGAGAAGTGCGAAGGGGATACCTGCTCGGCGGCCGGAGAAGGCCTCCTTTCGTCCCGGGGGAGCACCCGACACCCTAAACCCCCCCCCTCCCGCTCCAACAACCCCAGGGTTGCCCACTCCGTCCTCGCCCCTTCCGCCCGCACCCACCCCCATCCCCCACTCCCAACCTGAGTGACTTTGAAATACCATCGACGACGCGCCACGAGCGAAACCGTCGTCAATGCGAAGCCACATTCCTGTGGCGAGACCCTCGTCATTATATAGTATGCGTCGCCTCGCATGCATTATACGCGCCCGCCTGCATCCACACTCGCCCAGGTACGCGGACTTGAGATGGCCGATCCCTTCGGGCGTCCTTCCGAGGCGGCGTCCTTGCCTGTCGCCGGGAGGGCACGGGCGGAGGGGTGGGGTGGAAGAGAATGAGGGTGAGATTGAGCGAGGTTTGTAGGGAGGGATATAGAAAGGGATGACGAGAGTGATCGAGAAGGTGGATGAGACGTAAATATACTTGATAAATCTTATCCAGCGGATAAAAGCGGGAGAGATCGGCGAAAGAGAACTTGCGAAACGCTAAAGGGTGTGAAGAAAGGAGTAACAATTGAGACGGCGAGAAATTGCGCGAGTGAGTTGGTAGGAGAGAGGTGTTGGGGGGGGGGGAGGGGAATGGAAGTGAGTTCGCTCTCGCCGCGTATTCCACACGGAGTCACCTGAATCGTGGATGGGTTATGAGGAAGGTAAACTCCGCGAGACATGTAAATGAGTGAGAGTGCTGTTTCGGGGAGGGGGAGGGTTCTGGAGGGGGGGAGTCCGGATTGAGAGATCGAGAAGGAGAGGATGAGAAAGGAATTCCTCCTACGCTTCTGCACTCCCCCTCTCCCCTCAACCCACCCGACGACCACCCCTACTATCCTTCCCGGAAAGCTTCGATAATGAACTTTGGAAGCCAAATTCGTCCCCTCCGGCGCGATTTCGCGGAAGCCTCCGTGGATCCATCGCGCATTTAAATTGCGAAAAACAAAAAAAAATTTATTTCTGGGTAGGTACGCGCCATGTAGGAAATTTTCCACTGGATTAAAGGAAAGTTGTGGCATGCTGAAGCGGCTTGAAATTGTTTCCAACTAGTTCGGATTTGCGTTCCGATTCCGCACCGATTTTGAGAACGGCGGAGTTGCGGAATTGATTTCTGAATCCTGGAACTGGAAAAAGAGCGTTGCATAGGTGAGCGCCGAAATGAACGGTTGGTTAAACACGAATTGCGTCAGCTGACCTCAGGAGAAAATAAAAACTCCACCGCATTAGGCAAACGATCCGTGAGTTTCGCGTTAGCGCAAAACCCTGGGATTATTAAAGGAGACTTCGCCGGTGGGGAGGGGTTTGATGGGGGGCGTAGGAGCTGATGGAAGGAGGGAGAACGGGGAGCGGGGGTCGAAAGAGAGGGGGCGCGAGGGAAGAGTTGAGCGAAAGGGTGGGGGACGACGGGGAGGCTGGACAGAGGATCTTGGCGCAGGGAGGAACGAAACAATGACAACGGAAGAAAAGTCGGAAAGGAGAGAAAGAAATGCGCGGTGCGCCGTCTCATGACAACTTGTTAGCATTCATTGGAAACCTCTTTTTTCAGTCCCCGGTGGAATTAGACGCTGTCCCATTGCTTGGAATACCTCGCGATAAATTTCAAGGGATATACCTTGTCGTGTGCGTCGTAACTTGCGAAATTATCTCTAAAACGCAACTTAATTAATAAAAAGTTGGGGTATGGCCAACAAAAACATGGTATGTTATTTTCAAACTTCTTACTTCAAAATGTTAATAGCTGAAAACTGCAGTAGTAGACTATTAAGATCTACAGTATATCAGGAACCGATGAAAATCATCTAAACGGTTACCTTTTTTTGCAATAAAAAAATCTTTCGTTCATCGATATTATGCGTTCACGCACGAGAAATTCGCTGTGTCTACTATTCCAAACCCTTGTTTTTAAGGACGCAGAAGCGAATTCTTGGAAATTTTGCACATGGATATGTGCGATTATTTCGAATAGCGAACTGGAAAGGTACGATCATTCACACCTGGCTGCGGAGGAAGAGGATGAATGTCCTCTCTCCCCGTTTGGAGTCTCACTTTTAGAAGAGCAGATTGACCGCCTTGGGTCCCTTCAGGAGGTGGATCACTCGGAGAAGTCCATGAAAGTGGAATGAGAACGTGGTCTAGGGGACGGACCCACGGTGAGAGATAGAGGGAGAGCTATCCAATGCTAGGTGGTTGCGCGAGGAAAGAGACATGGGAGAGGGATATCCTTTCAATTAAAAAACATCGACTCCGGGCCCTCCCTCTACCTCGGACCCTCTTCGCGCTCGCCGCGTCCATCGCAAATCACACACAACCACCCTCTCCTGCCCTCCCTGGCGTTTGCCCGCCGCGTCCTTCGTCCTCCCGGTCCCCCCCCTTCCTTCCCATCTCTCCCTCCAACTCCCCCCGCCTCCCAAAAGGTTGGTTTCACGGAATCACTTTCTCCTTCGGATCCACTAATTCATGCGAGGTGGAGTGGGTTGAAGGGAGAGAGAGGAGGGGGGGAAGAGAGAGAGAAGGGAAGAACGAGAGAGAGAGCGGGTAAGAAGGCGGCGTCGGCGGAGGAGAGGACGAGTGCGCCAGCATACCCTCCGTTTGGGAGGGACATGTGAGGCGGAAGGAAGAGCGGAGGATCCGTATGTTTGCGAAGTGCACGAGACGAGAGAGAGATAGGAAGTGGGCAGGCGGGTCGTCGAGGAGTATTAGAGCAGGATGGAAATATGAGGAGTAGGAGGAGGAAAAAAATTAGCCGGAGGATAATGAGGGTGGGGGAATGGACGGGCGGATGGGCCGAAAGAGGAA
The DNA here is from genome assembly GCF_022747635.1 of Hetaerina americana. NCBI lineage: Eukaryota > Metazoa > Arthropoda > Insecta > Odonata > Calopterygidae > Hetaerina > Hetaerina americana. The sequence continues at coordinate 2,098,514 of NW_027286875.1, forward strand.
GCTTTAGAAGGTGGGGAAGGGAGAAAAAGGCTATGTGTAGCCGGGAGGGGAGGACAAATGAGATTATTTCGACGTAATTTTCGCAACAAGCTCCCGCCCGACCCGAGGCTCTTTTACGGGAGGGAGCGATAACGTTTTATATTCGTGGAGACAAAGGAGCCTTGAAAAAAATACATCAGATTGCCCCGCGGTCTTCTTCTCCCCGTTCATTGTTCGGTTTGATCGATTTTGGAGGGGTGGTCCTCTCTCCATCGTCGTCCCATGGAAGGGAAAGGAGGCCCGAGGCCCTTAAACAAAATCCGAGGCCCACTGCGGCCATTGTGAGAAATATAATTGAGAGAATTAAGACGTCACGATTCCATTTCATACCCGTGGGATAAGCGAGGGCAAATAAGTTGACCAAATCGCACACAGTTTTGGTCTCTCGACGACCGCTGACAATGCCAGAGGATGTTAAAAACAGCATTATAAAAGGCTGATTAATATCATTGATGATGCACAAAATTATTGCATGTGTTGCCACTTTAAACTATAACAATAATCTTTACTCCAATTTAGACATGAAATAACATTGAAATTGGTACTTAATTGACGAAAACCGAAACACATTATGCGTATATATGTACTAGAGACAAAAATCATGTTTATTTTGTTTTAATCTAATATCTCCAGGCTTAAAGATATTATGTTACTGTAAACAATAATTAAAATACCCTAATCACTTTCAGTTTTGACTTTGTGGAATAAGTCAGCCCCAGAAGTAAGTTCGTAGTATTTCATTCATGTGATAATAGTTCTACTCATATCAATTAGATTTAGTAGACACACACGAAAACACATACAAAAGCAATTTGGGACAGTTTACGACTTAGGTTTATGATCGTGCAATACGATTTCACTGCACAATCACTTAATATAATTTGATAAACATAAATAAATTCCAAAACAGTTTTTTGTACACCCTCCACCATACGTGCACTCGAGAACTTTTCTGGGAAAATTGCGATGAAAAAGAAACGAAGAGGCTTTATGGCCTCTGGATACACTCCGTGTACCACGATCCTCTCCAGAAACGCAAAAAATAGAAACGTTCAAAATGTTAGATGGCGAAAAAAACGTTGGAGTTGGAGCAGGAAAAAAGACGACGAACTGGTATCACTTTGTCGAATACATGTGCGGATCGGGAGGGGTAATGGGCGCAATGAGACTGAAGAAGGAAGTGACCGAGTGGGCAGAAGAGAGAGATAGAGGGGGATATACCTACGGATGATAATGGAGATGTAATGGAGAGGCAAGGAGAGGGGAGTAGGTAATTGGGGAGAGTGGGGCCAATCTGCAGGGTCAGTGGAGTGAGCGATGGGAGAGGTAGTGGATCGGCTCGGGGCGGGGGAGGGAGGGCAGGGGCGGTCGGCCGGAGGAGGCAGATGGAAAGGAGCAAATCCTCCCGATGCCAGGTGGTTCGTGGGCGGGGAGAAGGGAAGAGACGGAGCACATGGGGCCCATCCCACGGGGGTCTCGCCCAGGAAAATGGTCTAAAAGTGCTCAAAACGAACCCAGAACCTCCCTTCCATCATTTAACCCTTACCTACCCGTTTCTCTTTTGCCGCGGACCTCTCCAATTCCCCCCCTTCCCTCCCCTTGCCCCCGAGCTTCCCATCCACTCTCCTACTATTTCGTATTCTTCTTCCCCTATCCTTCCCTTCCTCCTATCCCGCTCTTCTTCTCCCCTCGCACCAAACTCCAAACTTGGTTATGCTGCTCGGTTTTCGCTTCGAGTTTGTGCCCCAGTTCTCTCCCCTCTTCCACGAATAATTTTTTTCCGTCCCCCTTTGGAAAATTCAGAGCCGGTGTCGATTTTTGCTGGCCTGATTCGTCCCTCGCTTTTATGAACCGCGTTCGCCGACTCTCATCCGTTCTCTTCTCACTATTTAACTTCCACTTCCCTCGATTCGGAAACTTCAAGCTCCTCGCCACCGCTGCCTCCGACTGTCTCCTCCATGAAACATCCCCCCCTTCTCCCGAACCCCATCGTCCCGCCCACCCGTCCCCCTTGCGTCGATCCGACCCTTCAACCATTCCGAGCATCCGGTGACTTTATGGGGTCACGGCTCTCGGTCGACTACCTCAGAGTGGCTTATATTAAAAAAAACCAACAATTCCCTAAGATTATTTTGTTTATTCTGCGTTGGTAAATGAATGGTGTTTCCCGCAGAAATTCTCCAAAAGTTAAATTTATCCACCTGTCGAAACGTGGATGCGTCTCCGGGCACGGAATTATGCTCTCGCTCACATCATCACCCTCCTTCCCGGAGATGTCGGAATGGAACGTACGTATTCTGTTTACTACGTAATTTCAAAAATTTATATGCTGAAAATTATTCTTAGATTTTTATGTTAAAGTATCGTCGTTTGTCATTGCCTTTTTTTCACGATTATCAGCGCTCCATAGCCCCATCCGTTGCACCCATCATTCCACTTGCTCCTTTACCCCTTGTTAATTCAGTTGAACGTCGGTAGTGGTTTGTTTTCCATCAGCCACTGGGCAGTTAGTTCGAGTCCTCTTGCCCGGAATGGGCGCAGGGCCGGAAGCGGTTCTGCGTTTTTAATTAAATAAGATTTATTGATTCTGAAATTAACCCAATATTTTGGACGTCAGTTAAAGGCCCAGATGAAAAAATTCAATGGCAAGCGATCTAAAACCAGTGGGAAAACAAAGTTTTAAGTACCACGAAATCAATCTTTATATTTGCACAGGGATAAAAATGCGAAAGTTTCCAAAACTCCGACCTGATAATTAATCTATTCCACTTCTTCATGCTTTTATTTCTCTCCTTCACCGTCTACCAACTCCTTAAACCCCTTAGGTCACCTCCCCTCCCGCCCTCTCCTTTCTATCTCCTTCCTTCCACCTTCGTCCGCATCCGCACCTTGCCCGGCATCCCTCTACGCGTCCCCGCACCACTCCCAACCCTCGCCCCCCTTCGGCACCAACTCCCACCCCAACCCTTCCTCCCTCACCCCCCCTCACCACTTACGACCACCACCCACTCCTCTTTTTACGCCCAACTAACTACACTTCGGACTTCCCCGCTCCACTCCCGTTTCCCAGGCTCGCCCTCCGCGAATAATTGGAACCGGCGGCTTATTTATCCCCCGGTCTCCTAAACTGCGGCCCAAAGGGACAGAACGGCCGAGAACGGACATTCTCTCACTTAGGGTAACGAGTTAGGCGTTCCCGGGCGGCCGGGGGAGGGAATATCTAAGCCAGGGAAAAGGGATTGAATCAGAGTGTTCCGGACTCGTGGAGCGTAGTTTTTCCACCGCTCCGTCTAACTCTTCCATTCCTCCTTTTCTTCCCCTCTCCCTTCCTCTATCCCCTGCTTTCCAATTTTGCTAAATCGAGAGGCCGAGGGGGTATGAGATAGAGATAGAAGGAGATACGAGCAAGGGAAACATGAGGAGAAGAGTGGAGAAGGTTCATGAAAAAAATAAAGAATGGGAGGAAGGTCCCGTCAAAAGGATTTTTCGAGGTCGAATAATAAGGATAAGTAAATAATATATACGTACACACCCGCAGACACGCTCTTTTGCCCTTTATCCCCTCTTCTTTTTTTTCTCGTCAGCTTAACTCCGATCACTCGGGGCAGATTAAAAGGAAGGGCATTCGTTTTGAGGCCGTTTGAAATTACCTTACCCGGTAGCTATGTTTGGTAAGGTTTTGAAGCCTCCTCGAAATAAGGGTTCCGTTTCGTTGTAAGAAAATATCCGCCGCGAAGGATGCCAGGGAGGACAGCCTCGCTCGTTTGTGGGCGGCGTGAGTGGAGGAGAGGGAAGTGAAGAAGGTGGGTGGGTAGTCACGGATCGCAGCATCCCTCCCCCCCCCCAACTCTGCCGATGTCTGGCGAGTTTTCAGGCGAAGATATCAACGAGGAGGGCGTACATCCAATATTTTACCTCATTAAAATTCCAATCGTTAACATTTCTTAATTAATTCCAAGAGGGAGAGCGAGAAGAGGACTAGTTGGTTTTTAATTACGCGTGTTTACCTTAAGTTAATTTCGAGGCGAGCCGCGACGCGCGGTCGGAAATTAAATAAATACATACCACATGTATAAACATATGTATTTTTATACAGATATATATTTATATATAAATACTTAGATATGCTTAAACCTATGCATCGGGTAGGTCTGCGGGTGAGACTAAATGAGTCCATCCTCGAAAGAATCCAAAGTCTTTCCGCCGGTTGAATTTCTCGCCCGGAGTTCCATTTCTTCCCGGGGGAAGCGAATGACTTCTCCTCCCACCTTGGTGGGAGATGCTCCCACGAGAGGGAGAGGACTCACGACAAGGTACACCGCGGCGAGAGCTCCGGCCGCACACGCCGGGAGAGGGTGGCTGGAGTGAAAGCGAGGAGAGGGGCTTTTAGACTGCGGACGTTAAGGGGACCGGGGGACGGGGAGGGGCTCACGATGTGACCGATGCCTCGTGTCGCCCATCGCGACGACCCCCCATCTCCCACTCCCTACTGCGTCGGGGTGTGCTCACGGAGCGTATTTGAAATGCGTGAGTGCACTCCTGTGGTGTTTCCCACACCAGCATGGAGAAAGAACCCATGCACGCTTGCACCTGTTCTCGGAAACGCTTCGCTTCGGAAGAGCTGTCCCACAAGGTATTGGCCCCCTTCAGGCGATGTCATCAGGCCCAATCCGAGTAGCCTCTTCGAAGGTAGGTGAGCATCAAAACTTCCGAAGAATATTTCGATCATATAATATGACGAACGCTGGAAAGGAACGTACTTAAGAAGAAAGGTGTAAATGAAACAAATAAACATATTAGCGAATGAAGAAGTTCTTCAAAGAGTGGGTGTAGGGATAGTTCTATGAGGTCACTAATAAAAAGAAGGATGAAATTAATTAGACATACCCTGAGGCACGATAGCCTTAATCGAAGGAAACATTAAGAGGAAAAATTACGGGGGAAGGCCGAGGATGAACTATGAGAAGCAGGTGGTGGAAATTGTCGGCAGCTATGGGGAGGTGGGAATGAAGATATTGGTAGGGAAAAGAAAATATTAGAGAAATGTTACCAATCAATCCTCTGATTGATACCTCGTGATGATTAAGCAAAACTTGCGAAATAGGAGCGAGTATTGTAAATACATTAGTTGATCCAAAATCAAGAATAATATGATTTACCACTCATAAAACATAAATTTCCGGACGCATGCACATTCACTCATTTCCATAACCTTGGTGTGAAGACCTTACCTAGGAAAATTTTCAAGGTCATGCAAAGAGGTGCAGTGTGATGAGGATTATTATGTAAAAGTTCTCGCACATTGACGCTTCGTTTCCCGAGATCACAAATGTACGTGTCATGGCAGACTTGGAACCACGGCGAATCAGTACCTGCTCCATTCCCCACCAAATTTTCATCAAAGGAGTCACACGCGTTACGAGACGCATTAAAATAAATCACCGCACGTGCCCATCTCTAATGGCAACGTTTCAGGCGCACCCCCCGGCCCCTCGAGGGGTTTACCTTTCCCCGGATCCCACGAGGCAGCCGCAGCCGCCACCCGCCCCTCGCCGCCGGGGGTGGTGGGGAGCGACCCCCCGCGTCGTTGCCTCACGCCTCCTGGGAAACCGTTGCCGCGGCGCCCTTCGTCGGGAGCGTGTGCGCGCCCATTGCCTCATCGCAAGCCGTGGAACAGAACCGTTTTCCAAGAGTTTTCGCACTCCTATCGTATCTGACTGCGCCCTCGTCTCCCTCCCACCTCCTCCGATGGGCGGACTGGATCTGTTCTAGGCGTCCGGTGCACTTTACCCATCCCACCGAAGGCCATAATTAACGATCTCCCTCGCCGAATTTCGAAAACCCGATTCGAGACTTCCGAGTGAACATCTTCCTTCCCGTCGTCGTTGGAATTTCTGTGGGTGGGTGGGGAGGAGTAGGTAAGCGAGGATTCTAAAAAAATCATTGGATTTTTGAGGAAATTTTTACGTCGGTGAAATTTTCGTGATCGCGACCGCTTGGGTTTCAAGTTGTCTTGGTGGGTTTGGAAAGTTTGCCCAATGGAATCCGCTAGTTCTCCGGACATTCTCCCCGACCGCCCGAGCGGCACCTCGCTCTGGTGCCGGAAAATCACTTTGTGAGGTGTGGCAGGACCACTGAAATGATAATGGGCTGAGGGGCTTCGTGGTCGAAGTGTGCCCTTTGGGTGATCCGTTGCTTCGCGGCGCACCAATGGTACTCCATTATGTAGGAGCGTAGCAGTGGCTGTGTCAGCGGGTGAACTTGAAGGGAGGAGAGAGAGAGAAGGAGAAAGTGAAGCGGGCAAAGTTATGGAAAATCTGGAACCCCTAACCAACCCCTTTCTAAGTAAACAGTAGGAATAATTACCGACGGCACCTTCCTTCCATTTTCTACACGGGTCACTTTCGAATACGCTCCCACCTTGGGAAGATCTCAGAGTGAGATCTCTGGAAAAACAAACCAGCTAACGACATCTTGATGGTGTATTCGTAAAGTTGCTAACGCGCCGATGAACTCACTCGTAAAAACACCCTCACGAATCACCCTGAAACATAACCATTCGTTATAGTTCACGAATTTACGTGAAGTGCGTGCGAACATTAATTTAATGAAATACTATAACGAAAATCAAGTACAAAGAAATTATCACAACACGCACGAAAGGATTCACCGGGAATACATTCTCTTCTCAACTATAATTTACCTCCAATTCAAATTTTGCAAAGCAGACAAAGGTGATAGCGATGAGTCATTTAATGATATGAGCCAGGAAATAAGTTTTCACTTTCACTACTTGTGATGAAAAATGTATTATTTTAATAGTTCTATCTTCTTCGTTTGCATTATTCTTCCATACCCAAATCCATTGTCATCATTCTTCCATCATCATGCAAATACTTGTTCAAAAATGCAGACCTTAGTTAACCGGATTAAGTTCAGTGTGGCAATCAGCGTTACCATTTTTACTTCATTGAATCATTCATAGTCTGGACAGTACGTCCGTGAATTCCTTCGCCCGCCCTCCGTACTCCAGGGACGGACGTGCATCAACCACCGCACAAATCCTCACATATTCCAGACAGGGCAAACTTCGTTTTTGGGGAAGTAGCGGGAAGCAGTGGACCGAAAGCGTAATACTAGTTTGAAGTGATGTTAGGTGTCTAGACGGGTAATGTTGATGCGTAAACAGCGTAACAAATATCTACATATTTGCCGGTTGCGAAACATAAACACAAATAACAGGGAATCAGTGGGAACGAGTGAAAGCACGCGAAAGTACGAGAGACGCCGTGAGGAGGGAGGAAGAGGGAGAAATAGGGAGAGGGGGAGGGGAAATGAATGAAGCGCGCGTTAAGCGTGCTCCCCGATTTAACGCACCTGTCGAAACACGCGTGGAACGCCGCGAAATTACGAAAGACGAAGACACGCGGGCCACGCACGAATTTATTTTTTCCACTCCGCCCCGAGCACTATTACCCTATTCAGACGAAAATTCCTTTCCACCCACACACACACCCAACACACGGAAACTGATCCCCATGACCCTCAGCTCAACCCTTGCCCCACCTCACCCCCATTCCACCCGCCGCACACTTTCCCTGGAGGAGAACACACACACAAAAGAGTTCTCCTCCACCTCTTCTTCCTCCTGTGTGTGGGAGGGAGGAAAATAAAGGGAAAATGAGGGGAGGGGGGGCACAAAAAAATTTGAAAACAGAAGAACTCACCCTCCCAGACCGCAAGGCGAGGAGCGAGCCTGCCCCACTCCCCCCTCCTTCAATCCCTGCATCTCCCCCATTGAGTCCCGAGGAGGAGGAGTCCTTCTCCAGTGCCCTCGGGGCAAAATGGAAAATCTCGCGCGCGGGCGGGTCGGGGCGAAAACAGTTGCGAGCGGTGATGCGGGATCGGGGGTTATACCCATTCACGGAGGAGACGAGTCACCGGATGGGCCGACCCCCCAATCCCCCCCCTCCTCCTCCTCCCCGAGTTTGATTTCTGGAATGGTGGAAACCAAATGGGAACAGTATCCTCCCGCTCGCTCTCCTCGGGAGACTACAGCCGTCGCGTCGGCGAGGGAGGAGGGAAGGAAGCGAAAGTCTTTTATTTAATTGGAAAAAAACTTTTTCAAATTCCCTTTCAGACACCGGCTCTCTCCGATTATCCCATTTTTAATCTCCGCGCTATTCTTACCGTATCCCGTAGTATTATCTAAAAACTCACGGCGATGAGAGCGCAAAGCGAGAGAATAATATAGTGCCCCATTCATAAAGTGACGAAACTGAGCAAGATATGATTCTGTGTGCCCATAGCAACCGTTACCCTCATTCATTTCTCCATCGTGAAATAGCTTTCGCCCTCACAATAACCGGAGTAGTGTCTTTAGGCGACTCTTTATAAGGGATACAACGTATCGGCGCTTCGTCGTCATTAAATTTTCAAATCGCCGATAATCTTGATTATATGCCTCGCAGTTGACATTTTTTGCGCATTTAAACAGAAAAAGATGTGTGTTAATCGTGTATTACAGTTTAAAATCATGAAGTGAGAAACTTACTTCACAATCTAATCGAAGCCCAAAGAAAATACCTTTCATTCCGGGAATGTCTGTCAAATAAATTGAGAGTATAAAAATATTTCAGAGGGCGGTATACTTGAAGGAATTTTAAATCGATATGTACTATATATTTGCCCTAGAATGTGGAAATAAAAACACTAGATTTTAAATAAAGTTAAAAATTTAATGAGTTTTTAGTACCTTGTTCTGATATAATTTAAATATTTGAAATAAATAAGCAAAGCAATTGGCTTTTTAATGTGTTTTGCATATGTATTCATTGTAGCATAAGGTAGCGCAATCTAATTTAATTTAACACTTATTTTACTATTAAATAATTCAAAATCAATACAAAAGAACTCGTTTCGCATTTGAACATGTGAAGAATATGTTATAACGGATTGTATTAAATGGCTTCCTAAGGAAATGAGTCAGAAATAGCTCCATTATTGACTGCGCCATAATAGGCTGCCTAACAGAGTGTACTTTAAAGTCAGAGGTCAATTTCTAAATAAAAAACAAGTGATTATGACTTTAATTTTGAGCTTTTAAATAAGACAGGTATCAGGTTATAGGTGAATGAGAGAGGAACGGCGAGCATGGTGCATCTATCATTATTTGAAGTAAAGGATTGAAGTACAGGATCCACATGAAGTCATAAAGATAACGTTTGCTCGAAGTCGAAGGGTAAAAATCTTGCATTACCCAAATTTGACTTCCATCGAAAAGCCAGATGACTTTTAAAGTTTTTGATTTTCACACCGTGAAATTTCTATTTTTCAACATCTTACATCAATGTTAAAAAAAAGTGCGGGGATGAAATATGGAATATTTATTTTTCTATATACTCAATTTGAAGTGCGGAAAATTTGAGAAAATGATCGATTGATTCATGTCGCCCGCAAAAGGCAAGTTCTCGGACAAAGGAGCACTTCTAAAAGGCAGTCATTATGCGAATCAGTTGCGACAAGTCCAAAACTTTTTTTCCTCCCATCTCGATGAATATAATTTTATATAATTCTTCCGAAGTGGAACCTCTAGGAAGGGAGAGGGAGAGAGGGGGAGGGGCGCGGCGAATGAAAAAAAAGAAAATCCGCGGGTAAACTCCCGACTTTCGACAGATGAACCGTCTCCGGAATCTCAACCCCCCCCATCCCAACACCCTCTCCACCTCCTCCTAACCGACTCGATATATGCAAATGAGGAACGATTTTTGCATTTATTGAACGCTCGGGACGGAATATAAATTCCTTCCCTCATTTTTCCCCCGTGTATTTTCGAACATGGAAACTTTGGGAGAGAGAGAGAGAGGACTGGCGACTCCTCTGAAAGATGTGTGTATAAAATAAAGACGAGGGAGAGAACGAAAGAAGCAAGAAAGTGTAACTGAGGGGGAGGAAAGCATAACTGTCCGACGACCCGTCGGCTACCGTAAATATCCTCGCTTCTCTAGAAAATGGAATCCTCGGCCTTTGCGACGGTAGAAAAAAAAGGAAAACATTTCTTCGGATAAATGCGCGACGATACAAGTGTGTGACGAGGAGTGAGGGGAGAGGTTAGTATGTCGAGGAGTGTATGTGTGTGCGTGTGAGTGGGGGCGGAAAGTGAAAACGGGGATTAGATGGAAGTAGAGGGAAGATGGGGGGTACAGGAGCGTAAAAGAGATCGTTGAGAAAGAGAGAGAGAGAGATAGGTTCGTGCCCAGGGAAAAGGGAAGGAGAGAATGAGGGGAGATAGGAGGAGGCCATCTGCGCACCCCCGCAATACCGAAACCCCTGGCCTTCCTTCTTCTCTCCCTCGCGGGGGACCATCGCCGACCCATCCGGGCACATACGCACGCACACTTGCGACCTCCGCATCTCCATCCCAATCTCCACCGCTCACTCCTTCGCTCTGCAGTCTCTCCGCCTTGCCCCCTTTCTTCCCACAGCTTCCCGCTCATCCCCAATTCCTGCCCCGTTACCTCACCCATTGCATTATTCATACACCCCTCCTTATTGAAAGGGATATATCACCCCTCGGGATCTTTTCGCGCTATTCAGATTCCCTCGCTCATAACTACCCCCCACCCCCCTTCCCTCGCTTACCTCTCCCCCACTCGTCCCGTCACTCATAAATATGTTCTCTTCCTCCTGAACCCCCTGCCATTTCCCTCCTGGCTATCGTCAGGGGGGGGATGAGACGCGTAGCAAGAGGATGGAGGGCGCAAAAAATAATATTTTTCCCGCTTGTTCCAGGATTCGTCAATTAAAAGTTTCCCGCAGGAAAAAACGGAGCGGTTCGCCCGATTAATCTCGTGGCGGTTGAATAAAAACTTCGCTTTCCCGGGGTTAAAAAAGAAATTGGACAAGCGATCGGGCTTTTTCGACATGACTTTCGTTTTTGGCAGCGCGACGTGTGTCGTTCAAATTTTGGGCCAATGAGAAGGACCTGCGTTGGTGAGACACCAACTGGGATAATGAATACATCCGTCATTGACTCAACTACCGAAAATAAATTAAATTAACGTGATGAACGTCAGTGAAATATATCAAACGAGCAATTACATCATTTATGCTGATATTATCTACTAGCAGGTAGGTGAAAAAAAGGGAGTAAGCCCATGCTAGAAGATAGATTGCTTAGTCATTGAATGAAATATTGTCAAACGATGTGGAGAATTTAAAGTTAATTTTTACAAGAGATATAATTAACGATGTGACTCTAAATCATTAGAGAGGAATTCAATGCACGTTCTAATACAAGAAGTAATATCGGGACGCACCAGACACCCCGCTCTAAATTGAAATATCTCGCCGAAGAATCAAATCTCTCAGATACCCGATCTTGAGTGAAATAATTGATTTTGGAATAATTAATTTACAAGCTGTTATTACAGTGGTTTTCTAATGTGTAATTTTCCATTGATACCTGAAGTATAGGTAGCCATTTTTCATTTTTATTGGTCTTAATTTTTTTATACATTAATTTATTTATAGTAGTAAATGCACGCAAGTTAACACGTGTTATATCTAGGTATTATAGCTATCAATTGTTCCGCAAGTGTCTTAGACCTCGTTTTATTTTTGTAGCTACGTATCTCGAGTGCCCAAATTTTGTGCACTTTGATGTCATAGGAAATCCGATCTCACATTTCACGGTCTCACATTTTAGAACCTTCTTTCCATAGACTTCCGTAAGTTTAAAAGGGAAGTTTCTTAATGCTCGCATAACCAAAGGAAAAGTTTCATAGAGGATCAAGTTACACCCAGCGAGGAGAGCTCAAATATTTAAAGTTTCAAGTGTGTCAGCAATGACTCATCTCTCTTTTCTCCCCACTCATCCTTTCTTCGCCAGAGATTCTTAGAAGTTAAACGCCCGGGAGCGCTTTCACTTTTTATGAAATCCTCAAGTGCTGCCGCTGAGAGCGAAAGTTATTTCCATTAACGCAGCAATTTTTACCCGACGAATCCGAATTATGAACGCAGCATCATTATTTAATTAAGTCGCAAATCGACCCCAAAAACCATCCCTCCCCCCTCATTAGATGTACCTCAACGCTCTCCATATTTGTTACCAACTGCATTTCACCAAAGGAAAATCAAACTGATGATCAAGTAGGTACCCGATTACTCTCGACTACCCCATCCATGAGATAAATGAATCGACTGAACTCCATTAATGATATGATTCCTGCTAATTAGTGGGAGAGTAATTAACGACCCCACCCGTGGAGTAAAAACCCCGATATATCATTAGCGGCGCGCTTAAGTTAATCCGGATGATACATTTTCTCCGAAACCATTAATCGGCGGATGGGAAGAGGTGGAGAGGGAGGGAGGGATAGGGATAGAAGGGGATGTCGAGATAAGTAACTCCCTTTTGGAAAATGAGACTGTGGGGAGGTGAGTGGGTGGTGTCGCTGACTAAATTATAGCCCAATAATAGATGGGGTTTTGCAGGAGGAGAGTCGCAATCTTGAGGAGTTGCGATAAGAGGGGCAGAGGGGGGAGCGTGGGGTGGGTTCGGGACGGGGTAGAGACGCTGCCTGGGGATGCCCGCCAATCTCCGATGTCTCTCCCCTCACCCTGCACCCCGCTATCCCGCTCTACGTGTCACCCTAAATATACCCTCAACCCTCCTCTTTCAGCTCTCCTCCCTTCTTTTGTTCTACCAAACCATTCCACCTTCCACCCCGTCTCAACCCGTCACAATCCTCCTCCCCCAGGCCGACCCCTTCACCATTCCTTACTCATACCACTCCTCCCCTTCCCTCCCTCCACCCCGGGCGACCTTCCCCCGACTCCATCTTGAATGCCACGCAGGCCTGAAATGCCAGATTCCCACGGGCATCATCTCTGGGGTTGTGTGTGTTTGTGTGGGTGTGTGCGAGGGCTGGCACCCCGTCTCGTCGTCTTCGCTGCCCATCCTCCCTCCCGAGAGGATGCACGAAGAGGAAGGACACCCGAGAAGAAGGGACCGAGTTGAAAAAAAGAGGGAGGGAGCCATGGGTGGACGAAAGAGAAGACGGGGGATGCCTCGTCAGCCGGGGGGAAGGGTAGGGTTTTGCAAAGGGCTCTCGAGAAAGGGTTCCCTTTGCAAGGTTCTCTGTCGGACGGGCTGGACGGGGCCAGAGGACATTGCCTGCCAGAAGGAATCCTATCTTCCTTCCTTTCTTTATTTTTTTCTCTTTACTTCTTCTCCTTTCGGCACAACCCTTCACCTCCTCCCTTCCCTCGGATTCAAACCCTTTCCTCCCCCACCGCAGCACGCCTTTATTCTTCGAAAAGAGGGCTAGGCCGTCCTTACCCCTCTCCCCATCGTACCCTTCGGTCCCTTGGCGTCGAGGGATCCATTTATTGGTTTTAATCGCTCAGCGGAACCCTTCCGGCCCTGATACCTTTATTCGCGTTTTTTTTCGTGGCAGATCATGCGATCGGAGCAGCCCGCCCCCTCTCCCTTTTACCATTCACGTCCCGCCCTTTCCGTCGGGGAGTCAGCGAGAAACGTATCGGAAAGGAAGGAGGGGTTTTGGTACGTGAACGTCTCGCATTCCTGAAAAGCGTCATTTTACACGTGGGATCCAAGTGCCACTCCGGAATACCGAAAAGTAAGCCGAATCATTAACAAGACAAATGAATTCTTGCGACTTAACCGTGAAGTAAATGTAAGAAGCCTTAATATGGCCGTAAAAATTTACAGTAATAAAAATATTATTACTTCTGTGTTCCGACTTCACAAGGCAGCGAGCGCTTTGACCTACCACAAAATTAGTTTTGTTTGAAAAACAATTTTCCTTTGTCCAAGTTTGTACTTACCAATAAGTACGCGGCACAGGAAAGGCACCAGAAGCGCATGTGAAACAAGTTCTGGCAACTGATGGGACTTAAGAAAGGTTGTTCCCATTTCAATATTTAACTCATTTAAACGCAGCGAAAAAAAAGAAAAACTCCCACAGAATAGCAATGGGAAATAAGTCTTTAAAAGTTTTGTCTCTTGACTCTGCGCAAAATAGCTATATTTAAATATTTATAAATTCAAGAAAGAGCTCAGAACTTAGGAGAACTCTAAATTACTTTGGCGGTAACCTGGGATTGGGATGAGTTTCTCTTTCCGCAGAGGACAAGAGGTCGTAATGAGATGCGAGGGATATTGACCCAAGTAGGTTGGTACGTTTTCCCCAAGCAGACAAGAGCCATATCGAACACCAGTGATCCTTGGGACTTTCTTTTGATGGCAGATCTGGAGCATCATCTAAATGGAGCCTCGCTCGGAGCATTAAAGTCCTCAGTTTGATGTCTAGGGGTTGGATGAAGGCATTTCTGAGCGATTCGTGCGATGGCTTGAGGTCGAATTGGGGGTCATCACGGTACAGAGGGAGAGAGTGAGTGAGAGAGAGAGAGTGGGGGTGGGGTGAGGCGGCATCAAACGGTTTAATTTGCTCGAGAAGGCATTTCCGACAGAGGGGAGAGCTAATAACGGGATTTCGTCGGCGTTGCAGAGCCTCCTTACCTCTCCTCCTCAGCCGCTCTACCGCCATATTTCCCGTAATCTGTTCACCTTCCCCCCACAACGAATCACACACACACAAACACACACAGCCTCTTCGTTTGAATCGCATTCCTGGTTTCCGAGACGGCATGACATTCCATAATTCGTTTTGCCAAAGCGAATTCCCTGCCCTGAAAAGAAACTTAATTTTAGGTCGAAGTTGGATACAAAGAGCATTACCCTCCCAAGATACGAATTTATTAATTTTACCCCTAATAGGAATCTTCACGGGTATCAAAGTGTGAAATTCACTAAATGGGAAATCTCGCACGTATACTCAAAATTTGTGAAAATTTGAGCGTGTTCTTTAAATAGTAGGCAACGAATAATGAGTTCTATGGGTTTTTACATCCGCAATAAATTGTCTATAGCATAAGCACCACCACATTATTGTTCAGTTTATAACTTAAATCTGCAAATATTATTTAGCTTGAAGACTTATTTGATATATGAGAAGACTTACTTGATATTTGATAGAGATAAACCTTACACCTCGTACTATGTCCTACTGTGTGTGAAATTCACATATTTATGTTAGGGGGTCAGTTCCTTACCCTTTATTAACTGCGGTTCCCCAGAAATATCTGGCGTGCTCTATTGCTAATAGCGTTGTATAAATGTGTAAAAAATAAATTTACTTGACAGCAAATGAGTAATATCCAATTGAGATATCAGCTTGCAATTAGTTTTGGAATACGTCGTGGCCGAGATCAAAACTCACATCCATGCTGCGCGAGGTTGATTCCCAAATGCATTATTTTTGTTATTATTATCAAATTATTCAATTTTTAAAATGTCTTTCCATTCGTACTTATAAGAAACTCGATAGTGGATAGTCAAGGTGCCTCGTTCAGAGAATTTGGCGGCGATGCTGGAGATAGAGACCGTGGCGTGGGGGGAGGTCCGTGCGGAGAAGGACGGCGAAGCCGACTGCTTCATCTTCCGCGCTCGGCGTCCGCACGGGGCTCGTTTCGTGTCCGAGAGAAAGAGCATTTAGACTGGGAAAATTGTTTTTGAGAAATGAGCGGTGGGCTTGAAAAGTGGCCGGTAAAAGCCCCTGAATCCATGACCCTTTCGGGCCCACCATGCGCCTTGTGGGAGGTGAGATATGAATGCCGCTAGGAAAATGATACGGAGAGGGGAGGAGAATCAGGGTAAGAGGATGGAGAGAAGCCAGTCCCTAGCGCACATTAGCATGGCCATAATGAAGACCCTTGTGCATTCGCGGGAAATGACGGACACGGTTGACGAGCGCACGGGGTACTCGCACTCCTTAATGGAAAGCGGACGAAAGGGAGAGGTCGGGGAATGGGGTAGAAGGAAGGATAGCACCTTACCCCTTTCCCACATCATTAAAATGAAGCCTTATCCTCCTCATTGGAGACGTTCATCTCCGAAGGGCTCAGGTGTCTTTAATTTCAATTTATATACTTCCGATAAACCACAACGCCGATGCTTCATGATCCCAGCATATTAGTTATCGATCGCTGAGGCAAATTCCATTATTCATTGCTCGTCATATGTTACATTCGTGGAATCCACTTCCCCCAGGTATTATTTTTAGAGAACGCTCCGAGAATCGTCGGATAAATCTTCTCTTATAATGCTTCATATATGTCCCTTGTTGCTTAACCGCAAAAAAAAGACGTGCGACCCTTATTTATGCCCGAAGCATGAATAATTTCAGAGGGCAAACTTGAAAGCCCACCTGGGAGGAGAAATACGTGGGGGCTATTGGCTGGTTGCAACCCGTATGGAAGGATGGAGACTTCTTCTGAAATTGAAACTATCGAAAAATGGCAAAGGGGAGAGGCGCGAGACATCCAGAATACAAGTTGACTAATGGAGGTAGAGACCAGCGAGTGGATAAAAATGCCTCGCCATTCCCCGAGGCTCTTACCGGGCGCGACATGGAGAATTTATTCGGGACCCCGTTAACTTTCAATAATGATGCATGGCGGAGGGGTGGGGGAGTGAGGTATTCGGAGGCGTCGGCGATTTTTCGCGCTAGAAAGCCCCGGGGGTAAGGGGTCGGGATGGGGGAGGTCGTGATAGGAATCTAAGAAAGTGAAAGAAATGTGGTAGAGTGATGGGAGGTGAGAGGTTATCCGAAAGGTGAGAGGGAAAGGCCTCGCTGTATCTCCCTCTTCCTATCCGCGACTCCCTATGTTTGGGGGATTGACCAATCGTCGGAACCCCTCAGCTTCAAAAACGCTAGAACACCTCCGGGACGTGAATAGATCGTTATCTCAGGCATCCCATCTTCCCGAGGTATCACGTGTTAAAGGGAAAGACCATGTTTTAGATTTTACTCAAAACATCAAAGGTTACACGTACGGAAACCTACTGCCTTATCAGAAGGGACGCCACTGGAGGTATTGCACACACGAAAATGTGTTTCCCGTTGACATTACGCCTCCCGAGGTAAATGTTCACGTGTGCCACTTTGATGCTCCTCGAACTGAGGCTTAAATCGAGGTCAAATTATTGTAAATCACCGCAATCAACAGTGCGATTTGTTGCGACAAGTTCAACTCAGAAAAAAATAATAATCGCGGAAAAGCAAAGGGAAAAATTTTCCCAGTTGGTTTCTTTCGAAGAAACGTTTCTTTTTTAATAAAAAGAAATGAAAGAAGTAAGCACCTTCGGACATTGTCGAAAGGGCCGAAGAAAAATTAGGTGGTGACGGAGCAAGGTGTCTTCCAACCTGGGTCGTCCGAGGTTCACATCAGGCTGAGCACCTTGAAAAGGGAAAATATGCCAGTGGGCGAAACCTCGAAATTAACGGCGAACGGGGAGGGTGGTGGGATATAGGGACACCGTGGTTGATTTCCAATCGACCCCGCTTCCTTCCCTCCTCTCCACCCCCCCCCTCCACGCCAAATTCTCCCAACCAGTCGCACGAGTTACTCTTTCCAATCGCAAATGGAGGTTTTCTAGTTTCGGATTGACCCAGGGCTGACCCATCAAGCGAACCTTCCCCCCACCCTTACCCGTTCACCCCTCCTATCGCAAGCCCGTGACCCACACAGGCCTACGCCGCGGAGTTCGCAGCCATAAAGTTTCGAATTCCTCGCTCGAGAGTTCATATTCTTTTCCCTCACCTCCTCCTCCCTTTCGGCGTCGTGCTCGGCGTGGGAGGCGCGCGTGAAGGAAGAAGAAGGTGGGGATCCTTCGCAGGTATTGGGGTCAAGAGAGCCGCGGAGGCGAGATTGTTGTGGAGGGGGACGAGGGGAGGAGAGGGAGGGAGAGAAGGAGATTCTCGCGTCGGCAGAGGAGTGGGGAGCAGGAAAAGTGAAACTGGAATCGGTGGCGATGGGAGAGGATGAGTTACGGGGGGGAGGGGGAGGGAGTGGTGTTCGGTGCGGGCGGGTCGGAGTGCGTTGTGGGGCGAAGAGTTTAGTGTGGAATTCTTTCGGCTTTATTAATATGTAAAGCGAGGGACAGGTTTAAGAGTGGTAAGGATTGTGAAAGAACACGAGGGAATAAAAAAAGGCACGCCCACAATGAGATCACAGCTTACATTAGGGCGAACATTTAGGAGTAATCTAAGACAGCCGGGACTAAATTAAGTACACATCACAAATCAAAGACGACGGGTTAAAGAGGTAAAAAAAACAGCAAAATCTTGAATAAAACTGACTTTTTACGACCTGTAAATCCCTTGCGGGTAATGTATGACATTAATATCTCACACAGAATTGTAACACGAGCAGCATTAGTCATTCGTAATACGATTTTAAGTTGAGCGTGAATATGAGCTGATACTAAAGAGCAAAGGAGCAAAAGGATCCTGCTCGGAATTAGGGATAAAGACTCAACTGTTTCCAATCGCTTTTACTCATTAACAATTTATATTAAGCAAGTTAAGAAATGTTTTCATGCTGAAAAACATGTGGACTGGGTTGTAATTGTTCAAAGGAAGTTACAGACTTTTTAAAGTGTCTTTGCCTTCGAGTTCCTTAAACACGAGAGCGTAGACAGTCACATACTGCATCAATTTGTACTGAATGAATCTCGTTGAATTTAAACTCTGAAGTTATATACTATTGAATCATTCTGTTTTATAGCATTGTTTCATGAATATTTATTTTTATAGAAAGATATGTAAAAATTTGCACAGAAAAACCAGATTGTGCAACGTAAATTACTTTTTTCCAATTGAAACTTCCTTCTTTCTCCAGTGTTTTATCCTGATACAATTGCAAATGATTATGCAGATCATCGAAGTAACTATTGCCCACCCGCTCCTAAACTGAATAATACTGCTCACAAATATTTTTCCTACCCAAGGCTTGAGGCTCCATAAATTTTTTATATTAACTGAAATGCATGTAATAAGGCAAGATTGCATAAAATACACAAGTAATACATTTGCGGAGACATGAAAATAATTTTAACGTTATTTGTGACACTAAGACTGTACTGCGGTCATAAAATTTCCCACAATGGGGTAATGCGGCTTCGGCAAAGAGGCATAAAAGAAGTGCTCACGACGAACAGTCAGTCACGATGAGACTCGTTACGATCCCGAAGCTAAACTCAGGAGTAATGGAATAAAAATAACTCTCGGCATTTTTCAAGTGCGTGAGAGAGCAAACAGAAAGGAAGACCTACGGAAGTGGATGAAAGGCTGGGGAAATTAAGAGGATCACCAAATGGAGATGAAAAGCAAAAAGCGCTGGGAGAGAGGATCTAAATCTTCATTTTTACTCTTCAAGCCAACTCGAGTGCGGGGGTTGTTCTGGGGGTCACCAGCCATCTGAGTAATTGGTATTTATTTAGCATTAGGTATCCTTTCATTTTCCTTGTGCTTTCTACTGTTTTAGTTGCAATTATTCGAGGAAAAGGGGATTATTTATAATTTTCTGTTCGGGAGACAGCTTTACTGAACTTATCGTCATGCTATCTCTAATTTATATAATGCCGGAACATAATTATTCGCTCCGCGTCAGCGTTAAATTCAAACAAACGATCCGTGATTATCCAATAGATATTATCTAAAGATGTCATATTTGTGCTTCGAGTGGCTCCCAAACCAGGATTTCCAATAAAATACCTATTGGTTCCCAAAACGGACATCTTTTCTTTGCATCCTACTCATTACTATCCTGCTTGACAATCATGCTGCAGCCAAAAAAAACGTAAAATAGCACCTATCTTTCCATTTTTCATTCGTATTACACATTCATTTCCCCACTATTTGTATGATGACACGAAGTATTTTCATGCAGCTGGGCTGGGGGATACCTCTGAAAGTGTTTTCCTCACGTCAGGTCTGTCACTTCAGTGAAACTCCCTATCATTTTACTTTATGCGCAATTGCTTCATGCCTGCCCCTCCTAGTCGATGGGTGTACGTTCGAGTGTATTTCTTTTCCCAAAAAAGTATTACTGCGCATTTTTCTCGGATTAAACAGGCGAACACACCTGGGTGGGTGGATCGATGGAGTGGATAGTTGGTCCGTCGGAGTTTTATAGCTTTTCATCCTCCCCCCGCAGAGGCCCCCCGAAGTGGGCGAATCCGATGGAGAGGAGGATAAAGGGAGATCCCAGGGCCAAAGAGGGCTCGAAAGTGAGATTGATGCGATGAATAGTTACGGACGTGGCGTCTTCACGGGGAGAGTTAAGTCGCGTCCCGCAGACGTCACTCAATCCCCTCCACGGTCCCCTCTTGAGACTACCTATAAGAGTCATCATCATTCATCTTCCCCCGGCAATAACTTCCTCTCTCTCCCTCTCTTTCCCCTCTCCTCCCTTCCACCACCGCCCAAGTCTGTCGTTGTTCTGTGACAAGCAACCCTTGTCGTGAGGCATTCCGAAACGTTTTGGGGGATAGGGTTAGTGGTGGAGATTCGAGAAACTCTCTCTCTCTCTCTCATCTACAAAAGGGACAGAAGGGAGGGAGATAAGGCGCCTTATGTACATATACACACTCTCCCGCCCGAGGCCAACAACTTTCGCCTTCAATGCCGATCGAGTGGAAGAGGGCTATGACTCTGCTTGTGTTCGTGTGGCTGCTGTGAGCGACGGATTGGGGAAAATAAATCGTGGTCGTAACGGAACACCGCGATGACTCGGCTGCGGGTCAAAGGCCAATTTACCGAAAACCCATTAGACACACATCGTTTTTAAAACAAAGCGAGGACGCCATGACACTTTCGAGATGAGGAGATTTTTGAATATGTCTGGACTCTTTATGTCTTCCCATTCAATCAAAATCGAATACAACTCCATAAAGAAGCGATGACCTAAATTTGTACAAACCTGAATGACCGATAAGATATCTTTCTTCTTTTTCAGATGTGTATATATCATATATATGCGAGTGTGTGTGTGGATATATACGAGTATATCGTATATTATATATATGTGTATAGTTATATATATATATATATATATATATATATATATATATATATATATATATATATATATATAATACAAATATTTATACATGTACATAATTCTATGCATATGTGTATACATATTTATTTATATATTATATCTATATACATAAATATATAGGTAGTCTAGGGTTAGAGCGTTGACCATTGGGCCATTGTCTGGAGGACTGGCAAACAGCTTTTGAAACATCACCCGAGCCGGGTGATTTTTCGGGTAACAGAAAGAACTTCCTTAAGTGAAAGCGAACTGACGTGAGTTGCTCCAGTATCTTCTGCCGAGAAGGGAGTCTGTGTCTAGTTATCTTACCAAAATAAAGATCAAATCTACACACCACAAATCATGCTATCACAGAGCATTCATAAATGATTCAATGAGTCTAAATGCGAATTTAAGGCTTCTGGGTAGATACATATAACGTCTCCCATGAATTTTACCATTCAGGAAATACAATTTTTGAGTGTTGGTAAGAAATTATATATACCGCATGCACAATGGTGTTGCTGTAACGCATTCTTTTTGGACGGGTATGGAAGGGGTTGGCGCCACATTATACTGAACGGAAGTTACAAAGTTTGACTTCCGAGAGCAATGCGTCGCCGGCACGATGTTTTACATGATTTATTATGCAAGCATAATTTGTGCTGTAACTTTAATTGAGGTTTCACACAATAAACATCAAGACAGAAGATAATAAAAACGAGTCCGGAAGTGGAAAGCGTGGATGGGAGTTATAATTAAGGTTCCAATTAGTACTCAATGAATGTCAAAGTTACGCGATCAGCGATAATTGAGCAAATTATTCTGGTATTCTTCAAGCTTAGCACTGGCAAGCGATGAAATCGAAAGCTAATGGAGGAATGATTCAAATAACAAGTAGATAACTTATTTCTAAATCCTGCTTCAATTGCTTTTGTGTTAATCGCTGGTCTTTTTGAAAGCTCCTCGGTCTAAGGGCGAAAATGGAGAGTGAACTTCAACACGACGCAACACTTCCGCATGCGCAATCTGCTTGCACATCACACAGGCATTTTCACAATGGAATACAAGATCAGCGTTCCCAGCGCTCTTAATTACAAACGCTAAGTCATTGTTTTCGCGAGAAAAAAAAAATGAAGCCACCGTGGGTAAAATCATTCGAACAGCGCTCACCCCTAAAGTTTCATTTTTTTCCGTGAAGAAAGCCCCGGCTCCCATTTTACAAAATAAAGCGTCGAAGTTTAATTTCCTTCTTTTATCCTTTTTTTCATGGGATCATTGCCTTCCAGCACGTCGATGAAGATTCTGACATGGGTTCAGTCCTTGATCTTGCATTCCTAATTAGTCACTCTTAGAATGAACTATCTACAATTGCATCCAACTTTAAAAGTAAGCGCTAAAATTAAAACCCGTAAGACCGTAGCACAAATTTCCTAGAATTTTACTCAAAGTATTAAAAACTTTCCGAAAATATTGGTTTGCATTCGATGGAGTTTCTTGATGCGTAAGAGTCGTTGAGGGTTCTTATTTTGCTGCAAACGTACATTCGCACAGCGATATATATATATATATATAATTATATGTATATGTGTACATATATATATATATATATATATATATATATATATATATATATATTATACGTAGCGCGTCGACGTAACGCGGAAGTGCCGAATAGTACATTAGACAGTGACAAACAATATAGAAACACAAAAAAAGATCACTCACACGTTATTTCTTGATAATTTCGACGGAATTCTACTCCGTCTTCATCGGAAGATAGAGAAGTAATGACAGTCATTACTTCTCTATCTTCCGATGAAGACGGAGTAGAATTCCGTCGAAATTATCAAGAAATAACGTGTGAGTGATCTTTTTTTGTGTTTCTATATTGTTTGTCACTGCCTAATGTACTATATGTATATACCACCTCTATTGTGTTCGTCCTTTATATGTGTTCCTATCCCTTTTCCTTATATCTGTTTCTGTATATATATATATATATATATATATATATATATATATATATATATATATATATATATATATATATATATGTATATATATGTGTATATATATGTGTGTATATATGTATATATATGTATATATATATGTATATATATCTATATATATATATATATAAATATATATATATTTCGTGAAACATTCGGTTATTCCCACCAGTTCATTACATAATAGCCATGTCACATACAATATTAAGCTGCCGGGGGAATTTGCGTTGTATTAGTCTCCTAATACATTGTTAAATCATCTATATCGATTTTCTCCAGCAGCGAATGGTGATTGTTTAGTGTCATGATTTCAGAATTTAAAATTGATGAAAATTAATTTACTCACTGTGCTTTCCTCCAGCATAACACGAGGCAAGAGCTCGGCTACCGTATCGCAGAGTATACAACCCTATGCCACACGACTTCTGCACTACGCACGAATTCCACTAATTGCCAACTCACGCTACCGCATTGCTTCTCTCATTTTTCTAGCTATCGAAACTTCAAAAGGATCAGAAAAAAATCACGATGTCCGCGTGGGATAAAGTATAACCTTGCCGGTCGCAAGGAGGAGGAAGCGAGATAAAGGGCGTGAAATCGAATTATCCTCCCGCGGCGCCCCAACCCCGTTGTCCTTCCCAGAGTAAACATCCACTAGCTCGTTGCCCTGAGCTTTCGCAATCTCATCAATTGCTCCCCTCCCCAGCTTCAACCTCCCCCCTCCACCTCCACCCCCTCCCTCTCGACTCCCTTTCTCTGTACCCTTCATGCGAACCTTTTTAACTCGAAGGCGTAAGGTATATCCTCGGAGTCCTATGCCGGCACTGGCCCCCTCCCCATTCGCCCCGCTTTCTTCGCAGAGCAACGCTCGCCAGCGACGTTTTCCCATCACGAGAAGGGGCACGGCGCCACGGGGACTTACCGCTCCGGCCATTCCCTCCACCCCATCCCACCTCCGATACGAAGCGGGGTGGGAGCTGGGGGTGTCGCGTTTAAGTTTAAGCAGGCAAGTTTACACAAATTCCGTAAAATTGTTTGTTTCATTCCGAATGAACTTCCGCAGTATACGAAATATTATCCAAATAGCCGTAGTCAACATTATATAAGTAATCATGTGAAACTGGGATTATTTAAGAAGTATCACTCAAAAATAAACCTATGTGTATGTATTCATTGAGATGAGGACGTAAAGATTTTGTAGAAATTCGGTAACAATGCTATTATTTTCTGCGTGTAAGAGGATAACGGGAAAAAAGTACATGTGTATTTTTACCATCATGCTTTTGAAAAACAGGAGTAAATAATATTACGATATTGTACATGTATATGCTTGATCAATTTAAAAATCAAATGTGCTGTAATACATAATTAATAATAAATTAACGAATTATACAATTATTACCAAGTCTTTAAAGGAAGATTGTGAGAAATGCTCATGTAATATTTGGAATAATGATTACATTATCTTCTAAGTGTGTCATTGTTTCCACAGTATGTGAAACGAGCACGTTCGTAATCGTATATGCGTAACGGGTACGATGCCACCTTTCCCTTATGAATAAAATAGGTCTGAAAAAGGATTGGATTCGAAAGCGAAAAATATCACAGGATTATTTTCATGTCCCAGCAGTCTTCAAGAGAAACGGGGAGGACTGACAAGTCTGTGTGGCACGTCTAAAACCACGTCACACCATGAGAGACGCCTCGAAGGAGATAGTGTTTCGGTATATGTATGTGCGGATATCAGCCTTTAATTATGTAATTGTGGGCACGAGTGTTGTTCGAGAAAAACATGGAAGATGACAAAAATGTCTTCCTATCAAAACTGTTGGCTTTCCCAATGCTGGCTTTGCTATGGCCAAGCATTATGCGAGAGAATAACTAGTTGTTTAATTTATCCGTACTTCAGTCTATTTCCCACATTTTATCTAATCTGCCATCATAATGCACCGCCTTAATAATTCCCACGGCCTCGGAAGTAATCTCGAAAGCCCTGTAATTTTCTAAAAAGTCTTAGTTACGCTTGCTCTCTTCGTGTCTAGAAGAACTTCGATCCTATTTCCTATAATAACCTCTTATCTCACTTATCTCCTTATCGTCATCACTTTTGCCGAAATTGGGTATATTTTTTTAAAAAACTTTATGTAATTTCTTATTTAAAACTTCCTCTCGTGGTTCTTGAACTCTTCCCGCATATCTAGAACCTGACCCAATCAGAGGAGTTACTTCTAAATTAAATTCACCTGCAACCCGTCAAGCAAAGCAAAATAGTCTGTGTGAAATTGCTAAAACAATTATTTGTTTCTAAAACATAGGGCAATACCACAAATGAAGCTCTCTCCGTTTATTATACATAGTAAAATCGTAACCTCAAGGCAAACTAAAATATTTTTCTAATTCACGCTCAGCGTTTAGATTCAAGAGCCCGAGTGATCAATATCATGCATATACTTCCATGTCTTCTTAGTCAAAAGTCCGTCAATGCACATAAAATCCCAATTTCAGCGTCCACACAAGTCCTAAACACTGTCTAAATCACATGAGAGTCCCCCGACATCTGCCGACCTCGTTATTTCTCCGAATGGACCTGCTGCCTTTGTCATCATAGGCGAGATTGCGCTTGAGTCGTTTGTTTGTCCTTACGCTCGTCCTCGTCGTCTTGGAGGAAGGAAGGAAGGAAGAAGGAAGACGGGCGAGTAGGAAGGGCTTTCACAGATACAAAGGGTCGGGGGCGAGTTGACGGTGGGTCAGGGGGGAGGTCGGCAGGTTGTGGTGGGGTGGGCGAGGAAGAGTTCCGAGAGGATTCGAGGTGGAGGAGGAGAAAGTTTGCAGCACGGGGATGGAGAGACTCCACGCAAGCTGATGACCCGGCAAATTCCGCCGATGATCCCCGGGGAAGCAATTACGAGTCGTGGGAGGAGTAGTGGGTGGGTGGGGGTGAGGAGAAAGGTCTCGAGAGTCTCGGAGTTGGGAGTGAAAGAGTAGAAAGAGAGAGTTTGGTTACGCGTGTTTAGTGTGTGTATGTGTGTGTGTGTATGTGTGCACTTGTGTGTATGTGTGTGCGAATGGCGAGCGGGGGTTGACGTGGGAGCTCAAGAGGAAGGAAGGAGGAAGTTTACGGAGAAGAGATAGGGGGAGTGGCGGGAGGGGGTGGCAGAGGGTCCTCACTTCCGGATGTTTCCCATCGTTATTGTTATTAGGCGGTCCCTCCGGAGACGGTTGCTCTGTAGTCTCCTATTCCACAACCCCCCCCGAGGGGACGGGACGAATCCCCGCGCGGAGAAGTGGTGTCGCCAAGTGCCGGCCGGTCATCGATTCTCTCCCGAGGACTCGGCGGTGGAGAAGGAAGTGAGGTGGACCGGTGCAGAGATAGAGACAAGTCTGAGCGCGTCTTATTCACCCTATCGAGTCACCTTGCAAGAAGAGGATTGGGATGGGGGCCGCGGATGTGGGAAGGCGATGGAAAGGAAATGGGGAGGGTGGTTAAGTGGGAATGGAAGACGGCGGATTCGTGAAATATGCATTCGAGTGCACAAATTTCCCGCCATAAATCACGCGACCCAATGGACTATTCGTGATCGCCTGAAATGAGATCCCTTTTTACTCCACCGTTAGATTGCATTCCGTTGCCCTTCAGACTGGGTAGGGTTTCACCGTGAGAGATTTTAATACATGAATAGTTGACTGACATATAGCCGAGAGGAAATTTCAATGGGAGAGATTCATGGCGCTGAAATCATGCTTCGGGAGAAAATATATCGAAACGCCAGGATATGAATGGGACTCAAATATTTAAGAAAAGTCTTGTGCTGAAGCCTATTACCTGCTAAATTTTCTCTCTCCCAAGGAAACCTTAATTAAATTGATTGAAATGAGTAAAGCTACTTAGATAGAAGAACAATTTATCGAGATAAGCGCTATTCTTTTAAATGAATGTAGATGCACGGAGACATTTCCTTCTCGTGGATCGTGTAATAATTATTTCGTTCATTATAAAATTTTTCATACGCCTTCTGATAAAATTTCAGGTGACTTTAAGGAAAAAAAACTCTATGCTATTGCATACACATCTCATGTCCTCTTGGGACGGGCGTAAAGTTTGAAAAACCACTAAATAAATTATTTTAAAATAATTTGGTTGTATACGTTTAAGCAAAGCAAGTAAAATACAATGAGAGTCTCTGTACATTTTAACCAGGGTAAGGGCGAAATATTGTTTTTTTTGTCTCTTTTAATTTTGAATTTTGCTTTATTACAATGGTTGTCCCTTTCATCACGTTCTTGGTTTTTTCATTTATATACTTCTTAAACAGAGTACTCAATCCGATAAAGGAGCCGATTAATCTAAGTAAGGAATTAATATCCGGAACGCCACCTTGGTTTTCGGTGCTTTTAGTTTTCCTTCTGAATTTATCTCAAGAGATATCAGTGATTGTCATAAACCTCATCAGAGTCGTGAGGGCATGCGACGACTTACCTCCTTGAAGTCAACATTTCAAGTAGCACGAAACGTAGATAAAAATTTCGAGGCGAACTCATCGGTCCTCTCGAATTCATTGAAATTAGCCTTTTACCGTCGCCTGACCTTTTACCTAATTTAAGAGAAGAATATAGTTGAAAAATAGAATTCGTTCTACGGACGTAGTGGTTGTTGTTGCAGCCCGGATTTATGAAAATAGACATTGAATTACTTAAAAAACATTAAACACGAATATGAGTTTGATCCTATGTATAGTGTAATACGGAATCGTTACTCCTATCTCGAAATATTATCACTTGGGGAAGTTTTTAATTTATATAAATTACATTTTTCATTTTAATAAAATAAGCATACAAAATCTAAATGACTGATTACAGCATAATACATCCAGAACCTCGGAAATTTTTGTTATCTCTTTCGGATGAAATTCTGTCAGCAATTTCAAAAATGGAATAGTTTATTAACTACGCCGCGGTTAAGTCATGGTAATTTTTCAAAATATGTGGTATATATTAATCTTGCTTCACGGAATTTCCTTTTAATTTTTTTCAGACTTAAAATGATAGGCTAATTAATTTTCTCCGTTGTAAATAAAATGTCTAAATTACGCAAAAAGTGGCTCTAAAAAAAGGATACATGGTTATACAGTCAAGATATTTTCTTCCAAATATTGTGCGCCTCAAATTATTTTATGGCGTCCCTTTAAGTCCCACACTCGCACGCCGGATAGAAGGTTGGTTATCCTACCGTGTTTAGGTGAACTCTCAAAAAACAACCACAGTTCTTTCATTTACGGTAATGCGAAAGTGGAACTATCTATTTATCTCTCATTACATTTGTTCCCATGGTTACGTAGAATAATCATATGCAATTAAAAGAGAGCGATGGATGAAAGTCATTTAAAGATTTCAGGAAATATACATAGATATGGCTCGTTCAACGAACTGATGTTTACGACCGATTTCGAAGAACCAAATGGTAATTTAAATAGTTTGTTTCCCTGCTGAAACTGAAAAAGCAGTAATTCAATTCCGAGGGAGGACAATAAACTCTCCTGATGGTCGGTAGTAAAAATGGGAGCGAGCGAAGAGTGTGAGAGCCTGTGAAAGGGACGAAGGATCCCTAGTCTGTCACCAATTGAGCATGAATGGCGGAGAAAGTTCGCACATATCGCAAGCAATGCAAGGAGCGTGGGTACCTCTGGAAATTCATTTTCGCTTACGGTCTGTTGTGACACCGAAGAGGAATAAACAGCTGGTGTTCATGATAAGGACAGCTGTCATAGCAGGCGGTATTACATTCCTTGAGAGGAGAGTTGGGAGTTATGATCTGTGATGTCATATGCCATGTTACTGGCTTCTCCAATTATGAGACACCCAACCAATGCTCTTATTGTTAAAGACATTTAAATAGTTTATAAATGAATGATAAATTTACCCACATTGATTTAATCTAATCTAACGCTCATCAAACATATTAAGCATATATGCTGCATCGACGAGGTTTCTTCCGAATTCCAGCGTAAAGATAATATTTAGCAATGGATAAACTCATTCTCGAGATATCGACGATTTTGTTTGGAGATAGAGGAACAAGTATGCCGGCGGAAATTTTACGCTTTCAGAGACCTGTAGGCAAGGTCTTAAAATATTAATGATTAATTTCGGAGATTGCCGACCCCAGGAGTCCTTCAAGTATTTCGGGGGATGTATTTACGGAAGGAAAGGAAATAAAGCAGAGAGGGAGAGTTAATAGAAGCCCTGAGTGGGCAAAGCTTAGCGAAAGGAATAATAGTAGTTCAGAGTTTAGCGTTTGATGACGGAGAGGTTCACCATAAGTTTGCTCCTCGAGTAAGAAGAGTAATATCAAGAAGTCTGTCACCACCGACATTAGTACCACGACACACGCTTGGGTGAACCATTGCAACGGCACCTGTATGAACCTTGTAGCTGGAAGAGTGTAAGTTGCGATCGCCAAAATGTGCTGACTTATATGTAATTCCAAAATGATGCCATTTAGTTGACCAGATTTTTTTGCGACGTAATTCAATTGAGCTTCTATTAGAAATGAGCATTTGTACTATAAAGGATAAGAAACTGATCAGTAAGAATAATATTCCAGCTCGGTATATCCATGGTGGCGCAGAAATCGCTTACTGGCCATTAGGTAGAGGTAATAGATCTCGGACTAACACATAGGAGAAGGTCTCTTATGATCGGGGTTTATCTCTTCATCTTGGTTGGTGCAAAGCCGCACCAAAGCTACGGTACGCTAGCCAAGGGACACTGAAGGTTGTCTGACAAAATATGTAAATAAATCAAGTACTATGACGCATTTTTATACGGTAATACTTGCTATTGATATACATCCACCGCCGAAGAGTTTTTTCTACTATATTTTCAAAATATTAACATTCGCGATCGAATACAGATTTCTTCAATCTTCACAGTAATTGCCGAGGTTATCCTTGACATAAACCATGTCGTATGATGAATGTCTTACAGATTTGAAGCCATATCGAAGACTAGGTGGTAGTAGAGACTACATAGTCTCAATCTTGCCCCAAAATAAATATGATTATCTATCTATCTGACTATATACATGTATGCTTCGTCCTAGCGTCTCAATCTTAATTCGGCGATATATCCCCGTTCATTGCATCTGACGATTCGTCAAATTTTGATATTGAATTCTCGAATATTTGTCCATTTATCCGAATATTTTGTTCACTCAAGTGAAACGGTTATTCAGATCGTGTTGTGTGGAATTAATGCTCGTTCTTAGGAAGCATCGTCAACTCGAGCGATCACTGAGAGGAGGGAGAGTTGTGCATTCGAAGCTTTCCTTTCAAATCTCTTCCTCATTTCGTATGAGCCAGGATGGTGTGACTGTGTGGACAGAGAGCATTGACGTGGATATTGAGTGAGCGAAGGAAAGATGGAGGAATGGGAAGGAGGAGAGTAGAAACAACAGTGGTGTATGTCTAATGATCCGCCTACGGATTCGGCTGTGCGACGTGAAGAGGAGGGGTAGCGGTAGAGGGGGCTTACTACGTCGCGGAGGTAAGGAAAACGGGTTTCCTATTCCGATGCCACCGTTTTTCTGGGTCGCTTCGTGACGGATCCGCGGGTTAGGTACGCCGGCATCCTCGACGCGTGGGAGAGACGGGGACCCCGGGGCCGCGCGGAGGGGGTGAGGGGGGAAATCCTTCGAGTGTCGGTGGAGGTTGTTGAAAGGTTAGGGCAGGAGATGATGTCGGGGAGGAGTTGTTAGGCGAGGAAGAAGGCGGCGGATGGTGACAATGGCCGTAGAGTAAGATCTCGGGGTTCCAAGAGTGAAGTCTGGCTATTATTCCTCCTCCTCCTCGTTCCCATCTTCCTTCTTTCCCGAGTGGGAGTTCAGGAGAGTAAATCTACTTCGAAGAAACGAGTTTTGTGGTGTGATATTTTTCATTTTTTTTATTTTGGCCCATTTTTTCCCGAGTTTCATCGGAAGAGTGAGAGAGACAAGAGGGGGAGGCAAAAAGGAGAAAGATATATTCGGTGAATAAAAATGAATGGTGCATATTTTTTGGGGCGCGGGTGCTTCGCGTCAAATGCTCCTCACCGTGATACCTTCTTTTGTACCTCGCCTCGTAAAATAACAAATCGTAAATATGTTATTTCGACTCGCGACTGGGAAAAGACGTCCTCACGGCGTTTTTGGTTTCCATTCTTATTTTCCCTCGGCGTTCGTGGTGAAATGTCGATCATCGAACGGAAAGGAAATATGAATTTATACAAAGGAACGCGCAGAGTCCTGATGAGCTCGTCGGTGTTCGACTTGGAGAGATCGTGGGATATGTGTGTACTATGTACACGGACGTGAATGGAATGAATATTGGACGGCGATGAAAGTCATGTTTAAGTCAGGCGTTGGCTAGAACATAATCGCTACGACGGTTCCATCTGGTAATAAATGGTTAACGAGCCAGGGTCGAGTCTTTTAGTGTGTATGCGTGACGCTCGGTTTCAATAGATTGGGGCCGAGCTAGGAACCAAATTTATCACCAATAAAAAGTGAACGAGTGTAGAAGAAGGCAAAGCTCGTTACCAATTCTTATTTCA
Source organism: Hetaerina americana (assembly GCF_022747635.1). Taxonomy (NCBI): domain Eukaryota; kingdom Metazoa; phylum Arthropoda; class Insecta; order Odonata; family Calopterygidae; genus Hetaerina; species Hetaerina americana. Next base: position 2,130,118 of record NW_027286875.1, read on the forward strand.
TATTCTCGAGTAGCGCAGGCATCAAATAAGAGGGGGATACTCTTTTACTTAGCAAGTTACCACCTTCTATTGAGTGCTCTTCTTTATTCTCAATGAGGGAAGTATTTTAAAACGCATAAATAGTACTTAGAAGAATCTTTTATGAAATATTTGTCGCATATTCCTGGGCTAATGTGATTTAATTTATCATCATTGAGTCACTTAAGAAAGTTAGTCTTCTTTTTCATCCTTTCTTGGATGCTTGAAGATACCATAATTATCTAACTTTTTGGGGAAGTTAACCAGGTCACGCCTTAATGAGAAAAACTTGTATGAAGGGGCTGGACATATTCGCTAAACGTTCTAATGGAATTTTCCATTACGCATATGTTAAAGGAATGTTCTAATGCTAAAGGCACACTAGGAAAAAATCGGTCAACTAGGCATCCGTTTTAATTACAAATAAATACAATAATTAGATAACCACTTTAATAATAGAATTCAAACTGACATGTCGCTATCCATTTTGCAGGTTGTATAAAGACAGCGCCTGCCAGACGTTCAAATATGCATTTAATTTTTTTTTGAAGAACGATCATCCACATTAGGGGAATACTTGAATGAAATTGTAGAGAAAATTGCGAGGCATCGTGAGGCATTGCGAGGCATAAAATAAGAAAAATACAATTGGCATTTATTAATCCTTAAAAGGGTTTCGATCGGCACCACATTCTCATTTTCGTTAGCGCGTATACCGCAGTAGTATACATAGGAAGAATGGCATCCGTCGTAACTATCGATCTCCTAAAAAAACTGGATTATTTATGCATGTACAACTGCTACATTTCATTTTTAGCTATGTAAATGAAGTTTTCTCGAGATATTAGGATGAAATCATTATATATATAACAGGTAGGTTTTTCTGGAAAGTTTCCTTTTTTGAAAAACCTCGGTCGGTTTATTATGTGCACGAAATGGTTGAAGTAGGATGGAGCCAAGCCGTAAAACCTTTGCCGTGTCTAAAAAGGCCTAAAAATGTTCAAGTTCCGGTACGCGAAAATAAAACGACGTCATTTTAGATCGACGGTTGGTGAGGGACGAGTGCGAAATACTTATATTATGAATGGTGCGATATACCGAAAACATACACTGTGTTAACCGGAGGTCAGAATTGAATTCTGTTGCGGTTAGCTTCGCCTGCAAACCGCGGGGCGAGTCGCTCGCCCCTTCGGCCAACTCCCCTTCCCAGGCCCACGGACGCGGAGTCGCCTCTACGCATGCAATCCTCGAGCGGCCACCTCTCATTTCGTATTCAGCCATAAACAACGGAAAGTTAGTTGAGTGGTATAAAATTATGAGAGCAGAAGTCGAGTTCAAAAAAAATATTTTTTTTCTAACTCTGAGGCATACCGGATCCAGTTCTCAAGGCCAAATTTAACATCCACTTCCAAAGAACCCATCTTCTTTCCCTCCCCTCCCGTCTCCACCGTCCCCTTCTTTCTCTCCCCCCCCCTCCGACCATCACTCGCCTCCGATCACGGACGAGCTCATCCTCTTCTCCCTGCGCGGGTGAGGTCACCTTTGGATCCGGTTGACCCACGAATGGAGAGCAAGATATTTTTTTTCATTTTCTCAACCCTCACTAGAGTCTGAAATTGCTACCTGCCTCCTTAAACCCTTTGTTTTTTATGGTTACCATTTCCACCCAGCTGCCATTTTTCATCCAATTTGGCGTGAATACCTAATTTCTGGGCGTGCGGATTCCTTTGGTGGATGACAGGACCGGTCAAGGGGTTTCAAACTTACTAACAGCGGACGGTGTTAAGGTGGAGGGGAGGAAATAATTGGGTTCGATGAATGGGGGGTTGGTGTTGATGCGGTGCTTTGGAATTGAATGGTCGATTATGGGCGCGGGTGGAGGTCGAGTGTTTCGGCCAAGGGCGCCTTCGTGAGGGGATGTGGGCAGACGCGGACAATGGAATCCGCGGAAGATGAACGTGTACGGCCCGCGGCCGCGACTTGAATGATCGAAGAGCGGCAATTTTTTATTAGCATACCTCAATGAGGCAAACGGCTTGGGGAACCGAATTATTTCCGACTCAAGTTTGATGTATATAATTATATAATTACATAAAACAACCTGAGGACATACTTGGGAATGAAAGAGTTGAAGCAGACAAGGATACATTCTAAAATATACTTTTAATAATTATATATGCACGTCACGTATATTTGTGACGCAGCCTTGAAGTAAGGCTGCCATCTGAGAAAAGATATTTTGAATTCCCACGGAGTTATTTTTCTCAGTATTCGAATCCATATCGCCTTAAAAGAGAAAAATGATATACTTGAACTTTTTCTCCGGCTTTATTCAGAACGTTTTTCTTAAACAACTAATTATTTCAATTAAAGTCTCAGTTCCGTTTTAGAGCACATTTGCGTTATTATTTAAAGAGGCTTACTTTAATTGATAGTTTTAATATTTCTTATATAATTTTGTTTTTTTTGTGCACTTGAATTTCAAAATTAAAGAATAAAATGGAACCTAAAAACGATCACTTTTATGAGCTTTTATTAAGTCTTTCATGATAATATCTTAGTCACTGACGGTGAAAATATTTAAGAATGCACCATTGATTTAATATTATAATAAGACCATATTTTACACCTTTAGGCTTAAAATTATTAAGAAATCCCGAAAATATTCGTTCTTTACCAACAGCTTTGGCTGCTTACTGAAAGGCAGACATCCCGAGTGAAGTTTTTCGAACGATATTTATTTTATCACGCCGTAAAAGCCACTGAGGAAAGGTTTTAAATCGCAGATTATCTCATATATTTAGCTGGCGGCAATTTCAACAAAAATTCCGTAGTTAACAGCAGAATTAATCAAACTGTGACGCCCCTGTAATTGAGCAGACAGTCCAATCTTGAAGGACGACTACCGTAAGTGGCAATAACTGACTCGATTGTGAGGTGCCGTAATTTCCATCGGATATCATGAGGCGACGGGAAAGATGAGGCTCTCGGAGCGAAGTGACTCGCGAGGTGGCGGGATGATTCGTGTTGCGCGCAGTTATAAAATAATACCCGTCGACGCGTTGAAATCCCAAGAGGTAGAGAAATCGCACGCTCGCTCGGAGTGGCAATCATCGTTAAACACGAATGAAGCATCTCTCTCTCTCTCTAGATAGCAATAACAACACGTGCACAGACACACACACACATCCCCATAATTCCCCGCTCATCGAGATTCCGCCTGGATGCCCACACTCACTCGCACACTCTTCCTTCGATCGAACGAGAAGTTTTTGTGTGAGCGCGGGATGAGAGACGGCGAGTACCTGTGCGGATTCACACATACGTGTGCGCGTTATGCATTCATGCAAAGAGAGAACCCTCGCACGGAACGGATTTGCTCTCCCGAGCGCAGAGTGTATCGCCGAGGCCAAGTCTCTTTTAAATCCCGGCAAACCATCCAACCGACTCATTCTCCCACCATTCCCGATCTCTCCCACAACCCCCACAGAGACTCGCAAAGAATCCTCCTCCCTTTGCAATCGATCATCTCGTGAGAGAGCGTGTGCGGCGTGCCGACGCACCGGCGGCGGGGTATTGTGCATGATCTTCTTCGGGACTGAGGAGGAGGATAGTGTAAGGGGGGGGGGAGAAGGAAGAGAGGGGGAAGAAAGAGAGGGGGAGAGAGGAATAAGTTGACCCACTTCCCACCGTTCGGCTGACTTGAGGGAGAGAGAGAGAGAGGGGGGGGGGTCGGGAGGCTCAAGAGGCAGAAAAGTGAGTGGCGGTGGTGTGTGAGAGAGAGGGGAGGGGATGAATGCGGGGGAGGGAGGGGCGAGAGAGGCAGGCGGGAGGGAGGGAGAGGGAGACTTCGCCCCTGGTCGCGTAGGCAACCGCCGGTGCCGGCCGGGTTGCGTATGCGGCAGGAAGGAAGAGGAAAAAAAATGCAATGACGCTCCCGTTCGGGCCTCATTGCCACAGTACCAGTAATTCGAGGGAAAGAGAAAATTGAAAGAGCAGTGTGATAAACAATGAAGCAGGGAACGAAACTAATAACACGGGGAAAAGAGAATAGGAACAGGATAGGGATAGGAGCGAATGTGAAAATATGTATTTTTTATATATTTATATGCAGTGGATAATATTCTTCATCTGTTAACTTTAAAAAATCGTATACATATACAAATGGGTCGCGGTAGTTCAAGGGTATAGCGGTGGGCTACTGACTGGAGAGCCTGGGTACGATTTCAGGGCAAGCCTCTCTGGGCACCTGCAGCTCCAACTAAGCTATGTGATTTTTCGGGTACTTTCGTCGTCGGGCTTAGTACTGGGTAAACTCTATCGTCACCTACCAAACCGACCTTCGGGTTAATTACTGTGTTTATGGTTATATATATATATATATATATATATATATATATATATATATATATATATATATAAACATATATATATATATAAACATATATATATATATATATATATATATATATATATATATATATATATATATATATATATGTTTGTGTGTGTATAATTTTATATGTATATATATGTTATAGGGTAAGGATGAAGAAATATAGGGATTCAATGGAATATTTATGAGATTGATTTGGACATGAATAATATCGATTAAATTAGGTACATATCAGGATAAAATAGGGAGAGAATGGGATAGTTTAGTGATAGAACAGGACAGGAAATGGATGGGAATAGAATGGGGATAGGTATAAGAATGAGATAGGATAGGATAGACATAGTGGGTCGCGATTGAATGGGGATGGTAAGCCCCGTATGCGGAGGGCACTCCCCCGTGGGGGACGCCATGTGTCTCGGAGCAGATATCTCCCCCCTCGATCCGAGGGTGGGGGATGAGAGGTTTGGAGTGTCGGGAGGGAAGAGGGTGGGGAAGTAGATGGAATTTTAAGATAGCGCCGTCACGGTCGGTGGGACGGAAGCGGAGGGGGCGAGGGTGAGAGGGAGGGAGGGGGAGAGGATGGTACGCCCGAAGAGCTGTCTCGCCAACCGTGAGGGCATTATTTCAAATGGGGGAAGGTCCGTGCCCGGCGGCGGATGCACGCGTTTCAAGGTCGCTGGGCATTATGATCTCCTGCCGCACGTGTGATATATATCCACTCACCCTCAGCTTTGGGAGCGGTGGTGGTGGAAGGCAAGGGGGCTGTGGGTGGAGTGGGTGTGGGGGAATCGTAAGGGGGTGAAGTGCGATTCGCAACGGCGCCACGGCGCTCCGGAGCGCGCACCCGGAGAAATAATGCACAAGTCTGAAGAAGATAGTATTTTCCCCATGCTCCGGGCTGCAAGTATCCTCGAGAAGGGGGAGAGGAGAATTTATTTAGTCAAGGGACTAATAAAGGGTTTTCCCCCTCAAAAACTACTTCAATGGTAGAATTTCAGTTGCGTTTTCTAATGGATCTGTTTTTGATATGGGAAATGACTCTGAGAGTAGACGTTACGATAACCTGAAAAGCGTTCTCACGACGCAAATAAAAATGAAATGGGAGTTCACGAAGACGACCATGAAGAATCTTTTGGGTTAATTAAGCTGAGACGGTATTTTACGGTAGAAGTGAAGGTGTTGTTCTCTACTCGTTTTTTATCACACCCATGGTCTCTTTTATCGTATACCCTTTAATCAAACTTTCTTCTTTATCGGATCACATAAATTCTTTCGAATATGTCGATGCGCCCGTTCAAGCTTACAAAAATGAATATTTACTTCTTATGAGGACACTACTGAATTTGTAGATTTTATCATATACTCAAATGTTTCGTTACTTGCGAGAGTGGCAAGAGCATATATCCTAGTTAACTCTGAATATCAGACGTTCTCCAAGCAATAAATTCCAACGTGTGCCTGTCCCGACATCCTTCCCTTGCGGTCCGGATCTCTGTCGTAAGGTTATATGTATGATGTCATTCCCTTCCTCAGTTATATCATTCAAGGTTATACCTCTTCCGATAAAATTGACCTTAAAGATAGAATTAATTTTTTATCGATATTTATCATTTCATTTTTAATCCCCAAGCATGGAAATATTTCTTCGGGCTCGCCGTCCAAAATTATGCCAAAATCATTGCTAAAAGAGTATTTATTTACTTTATATCCATTCGGGTAACATACTTAAACCATATTAAATTTCTTAATGTAAAATATATTAAATTGAAAATTAAATATGAATTAGTTAGTTGTTAAAAACACTAGGGTTCACTCTATTTAATAAACTCACCAAGAGGGATGCCGTTTAATTGAAGTAATACGTATTAATATTTTGTAAAATAACGCACATTAAATTGTCAATCTGATATTATTCAAATAGTTACCAAAAACATTAAAGTTTTCCTCTCTGTTTAATTACTTTACTGAGATGGACGTCTTTCGAACAGAATGAATGGATGTTGAACGGAAACGTCTAGAACAGGGATGATTATAATGAGAATAAGGAGACGACGTTGTTACAAAACGCCAGAGAGAACTGCCATTACAAGATAACGTCAACTTTAATTTCGAGGACCATTCAAAGTCACAAAGAAATAAGAAAACGAGCGTGAGGTCCGTCCCAGGTCTTCCCTGGAGAATCGGCACAAAAGACGAAGTCCTTGATAGGTGAGGGGAAAAATAATTCAATCACACAAAACGAAACGGCGTGGCGTCACGATTGGTTGGTCGATGACAAGTGAATCCGGCTTCATTCCGAGCATTCACACAACCGGAACTCGGGAGAGCGTCATCCCCAGCGGGGCTGAGAGGGGATGGGGGAGGCAGCGAGTGCACTGTAAGGATGCACTCAGTGCTTGTATCGTCGATCTAAGGGCGATCGTCCTTCCCGACACAAGGACGCCTCCTTTGAACCCTCTCCCCCAATTGGGGCGGGCGAGGATCGTGCTCCCAGAAGCTAGTCGCCATGCCCCCCTCCCCCCCCCACCTCTCCGGCAACACACTCCGCCTCTTCGATCGCGAAATAGGAGTTCGTTAATATTATTCGAAAACACGTTGGGCAATTCTCACACGCTTCGCGAGTGGGGGTGGGGAGAAGAGAATGGCGGCGGGAATGCGGGGAATGGTTGAAAGAGATGGGAGGGAAATAACAGGATGCTGGTCGCAGTGGGAACGGTGAACGGATCGTATAATTAATTATATGAGCGCCTCGACTGCGGGGAGTGAAGGTGAATTCTGGGAGAGTTAAATCCTTGATCATCCTTCCCATTTTTTATGAGAGAAAAAAAAATTTAAACAGTCGCCTCGAAATAATTGGAAATCAGCGGGAGTCGGTGTCAAAATTTAGTGTGGGAATTGCTTTGGGAGTAGCAGCCGGTTTGCTCATCGACCTGAGACCTGACCCAATTTGCGAACTTAAAGCCTATCTGCTGGTTACACGTGTGTAGGGAGAGAGTTTCCTGAAGTGTAAAATACTGCGACTCCACGAGATAATGTAGGGTCTGCAAAATATTGTAATTTTTTACTATGACTATAACGTTCGTCTCGATAACATCAGGCACGCGTTCTAATCCTTCTAAGATCACGACATATATATTTATATTTTCCGATGAATAAATTAATTAAACAATTTCCCTCTGGTTATTTTCATTGTCCTTTAACAAAATGGATTATCAATTTTTGAGGTTATTGAATAAATTTGTTGTTATTTATATATTTATAATTGTGTGGATAAAATATTTCATTTCAAAAGTATTCCTTGAATCCCCAATTCGATCATATGCTCTCTGCGTAGAGAATACTTTTTTGAGCAGAAAAATGCGGAAAATGTTATAAATTCAAATATCAAATCCAAGATCCACAGAGAAATTGGCCGAAATTCCTTTTGTTGCAAACAAACACTCTTCATTTATTTGTAAAAGTGTGTGGGCCTTATGGTGATTAGTTACTCTGAATATTTTTAAACGCCTTTAATTATTTGATGGAGAAAAATGGAATATCCGGCAGTTTTTAGCCAAGAACTTAAGCCAAGATAAGAGATTAAATGATATTTTTCTGTTATTTTTTGACACAACCAAACAAATCCTCTCCTGAAATACGTAAAAATTTATCCTTTTGGATCCTGAATTACTATTTTAATTAGGAATAAGACCATATACCCTTAGCCGAAGTGTCTATAATAAAATAAATGAGTGAGTTGGCGTACTCGCCGTCTTACCACAATTTTTTCGCCACACTCAACCGTGTAGTCACAAATTGAACTCACCCAAATTAGGATAATGGGGATCGAGGGGGAGAGGAGTGAATCGTGACTGGCTCACACGCTTCGGAGAGGGTCGGAGAGCCTGCAAAGGGGGATTCCACAACAAACCCCGTTCGTGACGATTTTTAAAACTGCCGATGGTCCCGTGTGAATCGATGAACCTATCACGTCAATTCAAGGATGATGGTCGGGAGATTCACTGCCCAGGCTATAAACGGTTTTTTAACCTAGCTAGTTTTTTGTAACGATAGCTTTCCGCTGTTTTAGTAACGACGAAATGATTGTCGTCCGTGATGACGCAGTCGATTCCGAGCGGAACGTATTTAGGCGCATTTAAGCGTCAATTGGCCACGATTTCGAGGGCCTTTCCTTTACGGTAGGGACTGCAGGGAATAAATCCTTAGTTCAACGGACCGTTAAGGCGAAGAAAACATTGAAAATTGGTTTCCCATTATATATTGACTGACGACAGCCTTCAAGTTAATGCAGCACATTCCCTCTTACTACTTTTAAAAAAATAATTTGGCTAAGATTTTTTCTTGGGAAAAATTATGGATGATAAATATCCTTTCAAATATTAAATTATCATTTATTGTTTATCTATTACCTATTGAATTTAGATTTGACTATATATGAATAGGCAAGATGAAAAAAATATGCCAAACAGAGAAATAATGAAATATATTATTTCATTTACTGCTTTTGGTTAATGTCTAAGTATTTTTAAGTACCTATTATTTTTTGCAGTAATCTACCAGCTTATTAGGTCTTTGATAATCCCTGGAATAACCGACTTCTATGCTTTTAAGTCCTAACTAAATTGGCACATAAATCCTTGAACCTCCTACTACGTATTAAAATAAGTACCTATAGAAACCTCTGAATTCTACTTATGGAATATACAGTGGAAATATCCAATTACTTTACACTGTGAACGGTCTTCACTTGCGGATTGCTTCACGGAATATATATATATATATATATATATATATATATATATACATACATACATACATATATATATATATATACATATATATACATATACATATATACATACATATATATATATATATATATACATATATATAAATGTACATTTTTTTTTTGAGAGCAATCAAAACATTAGGGATACATGAATATTGAAAACAGGAAGAACAGGTTCTCTCAACATTTATCCCACGGTCTCCACAGGTAGACCGCTGCTTCAAACGTCAGTATAGCAAGGAATGGAATTCCTTCGAAAGGATGTACCAAATCTTCGCAGTAAATCCTAATTTTACAACATCGACGGGTCGTTAGAGCTAATTTCCGCCAATTTCATAACCTTTTTTCAGGTTACCGGGCTCCACGCGGGTGTGCCGGTGAATTCATGAAAAATAAGGTCACGAAATTTCACTTTCGCCTTGGCCATGGATACGCTTCGTCGTCCTCGCTAATCTGCCAAGTTTGTTGCCGTCTCATTCAAAGATTGCGTCATATTTCAGCCAACATAATGCACTGAAACAATGGAAATGCACATTATATTTTTTGCATGGCATCATCACTTTATAATTATGCATTCACCACGGTTATTACGATGGAAAAGGAACTTTTCCACTAATGGCTTTATTTCGTCCTATATATCTTGAGTCTTAAGTGTTATCATCTTTTCCTTATATAACGTATACAGTAATGTCAAAAGTACTTTATTCTAGATAGGCATAGAATATGACACAGTATAGACAAATATATCAAAACAACGACCGTTAATGAAGAGAAATATTATGTAGGAAAGCTTACAAATGGCAAGGAAGACTTATATAGTGATTTTTTAGTTAAGGAACTGATAAATAACAGTTTCAAGTGTAACATGGTGGAAGTCCTTCATGATGAAGGAATACTATTTGCTTTTTAACGTAGAATTTTTAAAAATTACGACCTAGGTTTCGTTACAGCGTAAAATCTTCAGGTGCATTGGAAATTTTCAATTTACAGGAATATATTACGCTGTAGCGAAACCTAGGTCGTAATAAAAAAATTCTCTGTGGAAAAGAAAAGTGTCTACTTTCGTCATAAAGGAACTGCTTCTTTAATCGAATGCATGCGTTATAGTCTATGGACAACACAAAAGTCTACAGATAACTGTAATGACTTATCCCCGTTAAAATGTATATGCTCATTCAAGTATGATACACTCCGTAAGTATATAATTCCTTCATTCCGATGAATTGGTGGTTTGTGCGTAAAAAATACAAGGAAAAAAATGGATAGACAAATTCGACCCCAAAAGAAGAAAATTTTGAATTTGAAAAATATTCATCGTAACTGTTAGTTCTATGGGTAGGATATGAAAAAAAATCATTTAGTCAAACAAACTCCGTACCTTAATTTTGTGTTTAGAACGTTTATGCTTACTACTCACAATTAGGCATTCGTCTATAACCAAGGATGTGCCACAATAACGAGCTCCGAATCTTTAACACACACACATTATTGCCCATCCGTCCTTTTGGGAAATATCTTCCGCAAATGAACCTAGTTCTGAGCGCGACTTTATGGAAATTAATTGTCTAATCGAAACCACCTCCGCGAGTTGGGGTAACCGTTGAAGCGCGTTAACGTCATCGCTTGTTTGAGACTTAAATCCGACGAAATTACCGTCCCCTTAAAACCTCGGCCCCCGTGGGCGTCGAACTTCTTCCGCGCCGCCGACGGCAACAGCAGTCCTCGGGGTCGGGTGAGCTCTCTCTCCTCTCGCCCGCTCATCACACCCCCTCGCCACCCTCCCGTGGCGCCCCCGCACATATTAAATCACGCCCCCAAGTTGGGAGCAGTTTGTACAACCAAAACTAATCACCCGGGTGAGAGAACGCTACCAACCCCCCCGCGCCGCCCACGACACCCAACCAGCCCCCTTCCCTCAGGCTTTACCCACCCCCCATTCGGTCGATCGCCGCAAAATTCTACCTCCCCTCCCCATTCTCTCTCCTCACCCCCCCCCCACCCCACTCCCCCCTTCAACCCTCTCCGACATCTGCCCCCCCCTTCTTCCCGCCGCAGACGCAAACACGAGATTATGTGACGGTCGTATGACGGCTGCGGGGAGCAGAAGAACGGTGTCATGCCACGGATGCCGGGCGGGGAGGGGGTGAGGGAGGGAGAAAGAGTGGAGGCCGTATGGGCGAGTTTCCGAGGGACGCGCGAGGAAAGGTTACCGCGCCCCGAGGAATGCAAATCTCTCCCCGCACCCCTGCGACGTCTGCCGCACGCCGGTAGCGGGTCGCATAATACGTCACATGGTATAACGCGCACGAGTCCAGACAATTTAGGGATTATTACTGCGCAACGGTTGAATCATGTGGTTTTCGATACCCCTGGTGTATAATAGATGATCGCGGCGAAGATTATCGAGAATAAAGTTAACCTACAACCGCATGCACACCTGCCAGCCAACTCTAGCATGTGTGTGTGTGTGTGTGTGTGTGTGTGTGTGTGGGGTGATTCGTCACCAGAGATGCAACATTAAAATTGAATTTCGCTTAAATGATGTTCACGAATAGAAATGTTACATGATTGAAATGATGGAATTAATTATACAGCAGCTAACGATAACTACGGTAACTAATGGCTTAATTCTTCTTCGTGCGTTCGAGACGAGCCAATAGTGAGGAAACAATAAAATATTTAGAGTAAATAGTGAGCACACATTAGCTTACTTGACATTAAAAATCTTTTTAATCAACATCATTCACAGTTATCCCTTACTGATAACTGATTGTGAATGACTAATTTGCTCCCCTAAACTCTCAAAAATAAGGGATATTATACCTTAACGCTTAATAAATGCTTCAAACAGCTGAAATTTAGCTTTTGTGACGTAGTGAAACTGTTTTCTTAATTTTGATCGGATTGTTCATAGAAAATTTCGATATTTCTCACGTCTGGGTTAATTTCATCGTTCCCGTGGATCCTGGTATAATTCGGCCTCCGCCAGGAGGAAGGTAATTACAATTCCCACCGATTCACGATAAGCCGGAACTTTGGTCTCCTTGAGCTTCATAATTGCGATGGCATAAAATAGCAATTAACCATATTACACAGCGCATATAATTCCTCGCATGATATTTTCAGGTGCATCCATGAGATTTCATTCTCAGATCTCCGCACATCTGATTTTATGCAACGGCACCCTGGGAAAAAGTGTAGCCACTTAAGCCATGTCTAAGGGCCGCAGAAATGTGAGGTCGCATGCTGCTTTCGATAAAGAACGCACTTGCCTCTTAAAGGAAATCAAAGAAAGGAGCTGCACTGATCTTACTTTCGAAATAAGTTATTTTTTTCGCGATGGGAGGTGACCCAAGCGATAAAAAACTGGCGGAAACTAAGGAAATAAAATGCGCATAAAGAGCCTCTCCTGTGTATGTGTGTGTGTGTATATATATATATATATATATATATATATATATATATATATGTGTGTGTGTGTGTGTGTGTGTGTGTGTGTGTGTGTTTATGTATGCATATATGTATGGGTTAACAATGTAAATTTAGAAGTTTATGTTACGTATTTATATGCAAAAACACCCTCTTCACCCCTCTCCAGCCCCGCGAACTCAACCGCCCTTTTAAGTGCCTACCCGATCTTACCTTTTTACCAGCCTGTCGTTTTCTTTTTTTTCGCCTTTACACACACCGCGGGGTATTGTGGGAAACTCCAGGAGCACGGGAGGGTCGGAGCGGGAAGTCTCCCACGAGGGGAGCATGTAGGATGGGGACGGGGTAGATGGGGTGGGAGAATCGGGGGAAGTTGGTGGATCTGGTAGGAGGAATGGGAAGGGGAGGAGAGGGGGACGGGGTGCAGATTTGTTTGGGGGTACAGAAGTGAGGAGGTGGTTCGTGGAAGGGAGTGAGGGAAAGGGTTTGAGCGTGGGGCTGGGTGAATTATTAGGCGTGCTGGGAAGGAGACAGGTAGGTACACTGAATGGGAATGTGATTGATGCATTTATCGTGGATCCTCTCCGGAAATTAACTATTCAGAACTATTCCATGATCTTTATAGAACCTCGAAGATCATGGGAATACAGTTCATGATAGAAGACTTTAATCTGAAAACAATTTTGACGAATTCACTGCTGTGACCGTCTGTGGAAGAGACGAGACTAGATTTTTCCTCAAGTTCCTACATTTATGTTGAAATAACTTTGCGACATTTTTTTACTTACATGTTAACTTACAATTTTAAAAATCTTTTCCAGAGGTAGCTCTTTGAGTTTTCTTGGCACATTTAATCATAATTTCCATTGCATTTAATTGTATGTAGGCGTTTACACAAATATTCAATCCTTTTCCTAAACAAGGAGTATAGACTTTTAATAGATGGTCAGTTCACCTTGTTTAGTGCGATATTAAAATTTTCTCTGTGAAAAAATATTATTTAAAAATAAACTATATTTTGATATAAAAAATAATTATAATTAAATAAGAGTGTTTGTAATCCAACGGCAAATAAGGTCTGCTCTGTTCGTGAACGGGCAAAAACATCGAATGCTATTAGCGCATACAGCATGCGATAAATCAGATGGACGCCCTGCGCGCGCAAATTGCTGAAAATAAACGGCGGGCATCAGACGATTTCTGCGGTGAGGAACGAATCGGAGGAACACGCGCTGTGTTTACCGCAAATTTACATCTCCTCCGCACGACAACGGAAATTCACGGCCGTGCGGAAGGCGGACGCACGACAACAGACGAAAATTAACGCCCGGGCGCGAGTGAATTTGCAACATTGGGATTAGCGGCTCGCGATCATGTCGTCAGAGTCATCGCGGTGAGAGGGGCGGGGAAGGAGGGGGGGAAGCAACACGGGCAATCTCACCGGAGCGGTGGGGTGGGTTTAGGCGGAGGGAGGGACAATGAGAGGGAAATGCGGAGTCGTTAAGGGGAGGATAAAGGATATTTGGGGAGGAGTGGGGTGAGGGAGTGGATGGAAGGGAGGGAGGGGTAGGAACGCCCCGCGGCGGTTGCACCACGGCCCGGAGGGAAGGGCTCAAAGTCTCACACCTCCCCAACCCCCTCCTCCCTCTCGGTCTCTCTCTTTTCTCTGTGGGACTGGGAATCTCTGCTTGCTCGTTACGTATGCCTGGAGGAGAGAAGAAACTCGGGTACAGGAGTAAAGGGGAGAAGAGTTAGGGAGAGGAGAAGGTCTTGGGAAGAAGTAGTAGGAGGAGGATAAGGGAAGGCATCGCTTTTGTTAAAAAAAAAGAACAGCTTCTATTTCGGAGGAGGAGGTAAGTGGTTCCGTTTGGGAGAGGGAAAAATAAACGACCGCGAGACGGGGATGGGATTTTAGGGAAGGGAAAATAAGGGAGAGAAAGGGAAGCGGCACAGACAGGGGGAGTTCGGCTCGGGTTATTTGGGGAGACGAAAGAAGAGAGGACGCGCGGTTTTGCGTGGTGACTGCCATGGTGAGTCCCGCTCAGGCAAAATCTAGGTTTCCATTCGCGTCTCTCCTCCCTTTTTTTGTCACTCCCGAGATACGTTCGCGGTTAGGGATTAGCATTTGGCGGGGGGTACAGTAGAGAGGAGGGAGGAGTGGCAAGGAAGGTTTTGGGAAAGACTGGGAATGCGGGCGGAATGGAGCCATAGGAGAAAAATGGAGTGGGGGAGAGAGATGTCCGTGGAAAAGGATAAGGAGGGAATTTGAGGGAAATACTTGTTTGCCTCAGCACGCGGGAGGAAGGGTAAGAGAGTGAGAGAGAGAGAGAGAGAGAGAGGATATTCCAAGAGATGCCACTTAGTCTCTCCTTACTTCTTTCTTTCCCCTCTCTCTTTCCCCTCTGGGGATTTTGGTTCTCACGAAACGCGAATTTGAGAGGGAAGTTTTGTGTGGGGAGTGAGAGAAAGAGAGGAGGTTGGTGGTGTAAAACTCTCCTCTTGTGCAAATGGACGCCAAGTCTCGAATTAAATCCAGCTCACGAATCCGGGGCATTAGCTAAAAGTACAATTGAGTTTTTTTGTAATTCCTGTTTCATCAACGGGCGACTGTAAATGCGATACTTAAGGCGCAAGATGAGTCTAGGGAATTGAGAATTTAAATAAAATCTAATCCCAGAGTCAAAAAATTTAATCATCACCCTGGCGTACAGCTCGAGGGCTCAAAATATATACATTGAAGCTAAAGAGGTAAATATTTGAAACGCAACCGTGGACAGTCTCGAGTAAGATTTGATATCCAGTGAAATTTATTTCCTTTTTATAATAAAATGAGTCCGGCGATCTTTTATACACGTCAACAACAGCTCGCTAGACTTATTGTGTCTCTACTGAAGTGAAGTGACAGTTAGCCAAGAATCATTCGCTTGCCTGAAAATATAAGCGATGACATGTTTGATTATTCCCAATGCAAATTGATAAAAATGGTCCTTCAACCGCTCTTTCCTATGCCTATCAAACCCAACTTCTTATCAGAAATCATTAAAGCCCCTACGGCGTTAAAATACCTCTTGATCCAACCTGCCGGGCACTTACTGTCTTTATTACCAGAAATTGAATTAGAATATTTAAAATTTCCTTTAGTTTTCTTAATTTCTACTTCCTATAACTATGATATTAAGAAGTCTATTAAATTGCATTTCCGAGCTTTTAATATTACATAACGGTAAAATCTCGAGTAAAAGTTTATTTTTCATATTTTACACGGTATTATCATTTTTATTAATGAAGATAAATTTTGTCCACTAAAATTTATACAATTTTAGAGGCATCGTTTGCAAGTTCTATGAGGGAACCCCATTTAAAAAATAGCCAATCAGGTGCGTTAAAACTTGTTGTAATTGAGTCGTTGCAAATTAACTTTGAAAGAACTCTCAGGAGTGTGTAATATCCATCAACGCTCGGAGCCCTGTTTTTATACTAGTCCTAATAATTGTCAGTCGCAGAATCAGGGGGGTCACACCACTGTATGTTAAACTACACACACATGCCAAAATGACTTTTCATTGCAGTTCTCGAGTGCTTGCGTAAAAAAACCGTCACAGGAAATACTTTCTTTCCATGTCAAATAAACTGTGGCTGTTATTCTCCACGCGACATTTGGTTAACAAAATAGCAAAGTCACTCTTCATTCAATTAACTCAGGCACTCTCTCGTATTTCTTAATTCCATACTCACATTTATGGAAAAGCTTTGAGGATTGTCCCGTTTCGTTTCTCTCTCTCCTCGGCCTCGCATACTCCCATTGAAAAGCCTATTGAGAGTCAAAAGTTGAATCCATGGCTCAAGTATTCATTAATTCTGACGTTCGACCCTGAATAATCCATCTTAGGACCATGGCATCTTTATTTTCAGTGCAGAAACAACTATCCTTGAATTCTTGTGAAAGAATATGAGTCCATTAAGTGCAATAAAAATTACTGAGACATCTTCCTCGTCTCTGACAGATCTCTCCAATCTCATAAATCGAATCGCCGCATTCATCGAGTATTTGTACCCCGAGGAATTACATCCTGTTGTTCAAGGTAGCTGAAAGGTGATGGTCAGACTCCAGATGAAATCTCTGGTTTTGACCGCTTTTTAAGGCGCTGGACGTGACGCATTTAAGTAATGGACGCTGTAAATTTCTACGCGTGTCAGAAACATGGATAAAAAGCATTATAAATGGCAAATGTGCTGAAGGCAAAGTCCTCCAACTTAACGGAAATTATTCCAGAATAGAATCAGAGAATCAGAGGATGTTGTTGGAAGGGCATGTGTTTTTGTCCTTACGAAAATTTATGTGCATATTCTTTCTGCCAAACGAAGAAATGTTTTTGTTGTAACAGTAGCAAAACTATATGGTGCGTATAATTACAATGATGAGGTGTGTTGAATAATTAAGAATGTATGTCACTAACACAACGGGAATATATAATATTTGTGCACGAAACACTCTTGTCATCCAAAAGTTCAATGATGTTCAGACAAAGAAAAATATGAATAGAAACGACGTGTATTAGAAAGAAATACGAACAAAGTTGATCTATAATGAAAATTACCTTTCGGGTAATGCAAAAATTGATTCACAGTTTTGACAAAAGAATAACTGAATGCCTGCTAATTATTACTATGGTTTCCTTATTATTTTCATCTAAGGCATGCCAATTAGTTCCTTTCATTTGGAGACCGAAAGTGTACATTCACGCGGGATTACTGCAATTAAAAACTCAATTTTTCGAATTATTAGCATCTCATACATTTCTCAATCCTTTGATTAGCAGTACAGATCGGCTCTTTCTCTTCCTCGGTCTCGGCTGAATGTCTCCATTAGCCTTTTCTGTGCCTAAGCACCGAGTTTTTGAACAACAAAGGCCAATCAATAGCGATCGATAATCTTTTCCGTCTCTCACCTTCTCCCGTGTATTTGGCCACACTGATTTCACCCGAGTGTACGTGGTGGTTTGTCATTCGAATAGCACTAAGTCAAATAAATTTAAATGCCGGGTAGGAGAATGATAGAGGCAAATTACGCTTTACGGTAGATACGATTATACCCGTCCTCGTGTGTTTCTACATTATGATCAGCATTTTCTGGTGCTAATGAAAGGGTTGACTCAATTAATATAGTTGACAGTATGCTTGTTTGTGCCTAATTTTAATTTTCGAGGTCGTATAATGCATCGGGGATGAGTTACTTGGTATTAAGAAATGGTCAGTATATATAGAATTATATCCAAAAATGCCTGTGTCGTCAAATCACCACACGCATATAAGTCACTGCTTTGTGTAGCAACGAATCACCGATTGGGTATTACTTGTATTTCTATTGGGTATTATTATTTGCATTATTCATTTAAATTGCACTGTAATTACCGTGTCACATTTCGTACAAAAATTAGATTTAAGCGATATTATGTAATAATGCATTTCATATTAATTTCTGATGCCTAATCTGGCTCCTTAAATAGAGTTATGTGGCGCATATTTCTTATTATTTAAATTCACGACTTCCTTAAGGTATAAATCATGACACCTCGGTTTAACTCCCTAATGACGGAAAAAGAAAAACCAACCAATCTGCTCAATTAAATTTTGGCGGAATTCCTTGATATAAAATTTTAATCTTTGCAGGAAAAATATTCGATACATAACATGGATTCGTTTATAAGGCATTTGAATATAGGCCAAGAAAAAGCCGTATTCTCAGGCTGCTTTCCTAAAATTTCGACTTAGAAGGAAACACAACTTATCGAATATATCTTTTGAGTCCTTGGAAAACCGCTTTGATAAAGCTTGATATGAGTGACTAGCTGAAAATTTCATTCATTTTTATTGGAAAACACGAACATAAATTTGACGAATTGTTGAACGATGGCAAAAAGAACACCAGAAGGACGACCGCTTGCGGCAAACCCATTTCTGCACCCTCTCCATCTGCCTCCCCTCAACCCCCCCCCGCCCCCACGCGCCCCTTTCCCACGCGGCGCGCGATGGGAGATGACCGAGTGATGATGAGTACGTCTGAATGTAAGGTTTATAAATATAGGCGACGATTCCCATCGAATGAGCAAGGGTGGTGATTCGGCCCTTTCATAATTCACACGGTCCACCACGCGCTCTCGGCCCTGTCACATTCCGCGCGCATCCTCCACGGGCCTCTTCCGCCGCCCCATGGAAGAGAAGCTCCCCTTTTCACCTTAAATGTCATGGTCGGACACGACAAAAAAACAAGTGGATGCGTCGTCTTTCCCGACTGCTGGCGAGAGTATTTTTCTCCGATCCGCTTCTGCGACGACCTTGGACGAGGGGACGATGAGTTCTGGGGTTCGTGCAGGTGAGAGGGGAAGAGGAGGCGGGGATGGGTTGGGGATGTGGGGGAGGAAGTGGCAGACGAGCATTACGCATCGACGTCCTCCAGGTGCCCTCTGCTGAGGCGTCTTCAGAATGGAACGTGACCTAACAGGGACCCTCACCCGGCCCTCACACCACCACCCTCGCCCCCATCTCCGTTTCGGATACACTCTGGCGTCCAAGCCTTCCTCCGACTGAATCCCGGAGGCACCCTGTAAGATCCTCTCTCCTTCTCCTTGAGCATTCGCACTCCCTCCTCCTCCCTCAAACCTCTCCCTTCGGTACTCCAGTGGACGAATTGGGGAATGGGTGCTCCCCCCCCGGTGCCCCCCCTCCTCCCGCCGTCATCCGTTCCCCTCGTCGCCAGTTAATCGGCTTGGGATGAGGTGGAGGGTCGACTCGGGGTCGTGAGAGCGTCTCGTGACGCGTGCAGAGGAGTTAATAGAAAATGCTCCCATGGATGAGGCAACGGTGTTGAGCAAGGGAGGGGGGGAGGGGAACATCGGTGATTGGGTAAACGGGACGGGACTGATCCGCTCGATGTGACAGATGGGGCCGTTACCGTAATCGCATTGAAAGAGAGAGTTTATCCTGAGTTGTCTCCGCGGTCTCTTCAGACGTTCTAATGGCTCCCCAAAGATGACGTCTCATCGGTGGGGCTAGCTTATAGCGAGAGAAATTCTTTCCCGGCAAACGGCTCAACGAATCCTCAAGAGACATTTATATCCTCTTTTTATTTGCTTTCGGTTTCGAAAGGGGATAAAATACCCATTTTATTGATGGTTTTAGGCATAGGGAATGATTTGTTGACTCCACTTCCTGAATATATCAGCTTCGAGATGTGAAATCTGGATCTTCCCATATTTTTCGGTGGCACGGTGTAGTAAAGTGTTTCACGAGTGGGTTGACATTTGATTTTGAGGTTGGGTGGCTACTTATTTAATAGTTCTTGTGGTTTTACAATTCCTAACACTGAAAGATGACAATCTCCCGAGGATTAATGTGATCCTTTTTTTTATTTTTCATATTCCTTGGCACACGGATTTTATGTGGAAAATTATAGGGACTAAATTAAGGAAAGTTTTAATCAACATTTAAATTGAGTGTTTGATAGTTAGCAAGCCTCTTTTTATGTTATCATTCGACTTCCATGCAGGGGCTGAGATCCATCTTTCCCACCCAGAGGGCCCATGTTCAAATCCCGGAGGTGTTGAATATTTTTCAGTGGTATCTCGATCCCTACTTGAGGTGCTTTGTGGAGGGCAATTTGAGTGATTAAGCCGTCCGCTGGATGGGACATTAAACTGCGGACCCCTTGGCGCCTTTCGTAATGAGTAGGCTAATGCCGACGCCGGTTTTCTCTCCACCCTTCATCCTTTCTTGTCCATCCCCTATGGCGCAAATGACCTCAGTTGTCGGTTGCCTCCCCTCAATACTATTACTACTACTACTACTTTTCTAATAGTTTAACTGTAATAACGCTCAAAATATTTATATCCCTCCATGCAGAAACAGTTTTCTGGATGTGCATGTAGAAACTTTATTTGTGATATTTTACGTAGGGCCAAGCGTGTCCCTCCAAATGGGACTGATTACGAGCTATGCAAGGAATGAAAATTCCCAAAATCTATTCGCAAAGAAATTCCTCAGGACCAACGCATTCTGACGATAAAAGTTTTCAGCATTTCCGATGAATGGCCCCTGCTACCCTTAAGTGCTTTCTTCTGAGTTTTTCAGCGGTGGAAACTCCCGCAGACAAACAGCGATCTCCGCTACCCTGCGCGATGAAACACAATCGATCCTACTTGAAAATTCCCCAACCGTAAATTGCCGTGTTGCACACGAATCGAAGAGACAATTGAAACGAAACTTTTCATTCCCTTAACATTTATTTTTCTCGCCGGCGGCGAAAGGGGTTGAAAAACACCTCCCGTGGAGGAAGGGTCTTTTTTTTTAGAGGGTTTGAGTTTCTCCACTTTAACGCCGGGAGGGAGAAAAGGGGCTTTATTCCTGTGAACGAACTGCCCTTAAATATTCAAGGGTGAGAGGGGCGAGTCGAGGGCACCAAGAAAAATAAGTGAAAGAGATGTTTTTTTCGGGGTGGTGGGTGGGAACAGAGGGATTGTTTCTTTTCTCCTCGGTGAACTGAGGGGTGCTTCCACCGAAACAAACGATTCTTTTCCTTCTTCGCACGGAGAGTATACCTCCTGCTGCCTTATACCTCTCTCCTCCCCCCCTCTCCCTCTCTCATCGGCCCTTTCGAATCCCTCGTCCTTGCGTCCCTTCGAAAATATCCGCGGCGCCCTTCGTTGTCCTCCCTTCAAGTGTCCTTTTCCTATCCGGGTCCATCTCCGCGTACGCGTTTTCCACCTCTCCCTACCCCATTCCTCCCATCTCTCGTCCCCCCCTCCCCCAACTTCCCTCCTTGCGTCTTTACCCCGCGTGTTATTAACTCGTATCAAGGGCTCTAATTCTCTCTCCTTCCCGTTTCTCTTTTTTAACTGTCGTCGCACCCCTTGCAGGTACCCACCATTTCTCCTCTTCCCATTGCTTACTCGCTGTCCCATTCGTTTTTCTCTCTCCTTCCAATGAAATCCACGATATTTTTCACCCTTCCTCTCCACAACCACTCTCCCAAACGTTCGAAATTCCTTCCTCCGAACCCGAACCTCGTCCCGGGGAACTTTCACCTCGTGTCCCCACCTCTCACAACTCCTTCTCATTATTTTACACAGTGCTTTGTTCTGCCGAAAACCTGAATAGACCGAAAGCCGAATAAAGGACCATGCTGCATTCCTCTCGACTGACCGGACCACACGAATAAACAAAACTCAAGTTTCGTTTGTTTTCCTCTATCTCTCTCTCTCTTCATACTGTGCATATAGGTCCTCTCAATTTCCTTCATCTACATCTACATCTACATAATACCCCGCAAGCCGCCGCAAGGGCGTGTGGCGGGGGGTGTTAGGTCACCAACCGTAAAAACGAAAAATACCACATGCAAAAAACAACACGGAAAATTACACCCCAGCAGCGCACACACTCATGCAAAACTCCCTCCATCCAATACTCATGCAAACACATACACTGCAAAACAACAAAAAACTGCACCCCAGGATACAGCACGAAAGCCATCCTAAAACACGCAAGCCAGGACACAACAAGCAATAATGTGAAACATCACTACCACATGAAAATGCACCACAAAACACTTTACCCCCCAAAGAGACAGTAAAAGGAAGGGAATGCGACCCAACGTTGCAGGTAGCAGGAATTTCCCCTTATTCCTTAATTTATAATCAGTGCTAAATAGTGAGATTTAGAGAAAATTCACCTCTTTATAAACTATCCTGCGTTCTTAACTCTGAGCGTGTACGGTTTGAATTCTTTTTTAACTTGCATGGTAACAAAATCACGTGATCACGTAGACACTTGAGTTTGGTGCCAGAATACACTAAGCTTTCCTCTCTTTTACAAGCAGGCCTCGTCTACTAGTTTGTTTCCCTTAATTTTACTGTGCACCCTTCCCCGGAGTTTCATTCGCCCCCGAGCAATAAAATTGACTTTAAGTATCCCCTTCATTTTATTTTCGCGCTCCTCCCCGCACTTTTCCAACTATCTCCGCAGACTTGCCTTCCCTCCACCATTTCCCTCCCATTCTCCTTAACTCTCTCTCTCACACACTCCCATGGAATTCCCCCCGTCCATCCCTCCACCCCCTAATCGCTCCGCTGCCTCGTTCCCGGAACCCTCCCGTCCTCCACACGCCCCCATATGACCCTCCACCCCTTCCCTCAATCCCATTCTCCCCCCCCCCTCCTTTACGTCCTGGCCCACTGACTCCGTGATCGCGACCAGGCGGGGGGGGGGCGCAGTGGGAGGCGGAGGTGGAGTCCTCTTGGGCAGATGAGCCCGGTCGTCCTTGGGTCCCACCCCCACAACAAAACCCTAAACCTCCCACCCCTTCCTCCGCTCTCCCACCCACCCAACCAACCCCCACCCCCTCTTCGAGCCCTTCGCCCCGACCCTTTACGACCCATACGACGACGCCAAGTCCTGCCTTCTGTCCCCACTACGCCCTCCCTCACACTCCTTCCTCCCACCCCTTCCTCCCTCCCTCATCCCCTCTCCACACACCTCTCCTTTCCCCCCTCTCTCTTTCCCTCCTCTTCACTCACTCTCCTCAACCCTCCTCAACCCGCCTCTATCGCCCATGAGAAATAAATGAGGGCCGCGCGACCCGTGGACTCACCTCTCTCCCCTTCCCCCGGCCACTGCCTCCTCCAACCCTTTACCCTTCTCTGGCCTCCCTCCACCTCTCCCGAATCCTCTCCCGTTGCCATCGAAACGACCCTGCAGCATTCTCTCACTCCTTAACCCCCCACCTACACTCACGCACACACAAGGAAACACGCTCGCACGTTATCCGCCTCGCTCTCTACCCCCACACCGCCTTCCATCTTCTTCGTAAACGCAACCCCCCCTCCCTCCCACTCCCCGCCACCTCTCCCCGAAACCCCCCCCCCCAAATGACACCGGGAGACCAAACCGACGACGACCCCTAAACCCCTTCCCAGAGTCCGCCGCCCGTTGAGGAATGGCCCTCCCTCCCACACCCTCTTACCCTCCCTCCCTTCACCCCTAACCCTAAGGGTCGGCCCCGGCTCCGCTACAGCTAAACTGCTCCGGTCCCTCGCCGACCGATTAAAGCGGTTGTGCTCTCTCCATTTTCCGCGTCCTCTACCTCTTCTCCTCCGTCCTTTTCTCCGGGAATCCAGATCTACATCATTCTCCGTGAGCCAGGGACTGTGGATGATGGGTCACCAGTCATAAACTGTGTGATTGTGGAAATGATGCCCTTTATGCCATCATTAGGGTTGTTATAGGCATTTTGCTGATTAGAGACAGACATCGGACTCTGCGTGCAAACTATTATACAAGGTCGTGGACCTATTCAACTCTCCTCCTCACAACCGAAATCCCTTTCGCCTCAAACTAGTTTCTTCTCCGACCCCTCCGCATCTACAAGCTATCTAAAATCCTTTTATTTTCCTGCCTCTACTACGCGGTCCCTTTACATTCTCCCTTCTATCATGGCCTTCACAATCCTACTTCTTCTTCTCAATATCTTCTTCGCCTAAGACATATTCCATCTCCCTGTTTCCTCCAACGACCTCTTCTCTAATTCCACCCGATTTAACAGTTTGATGCTAGTCCATATGTATATTCAGGTTATTTTCTTAATTGTCCTCAGTAGAAGTCTCTTAAAATCCTTCTGTGTTCACTCATTTTCTTTTCTTAATAGCGTACCAAGTTTTGCAGCCTTACAAATGAACGCTCGATATCTCCACCTTCTGTTTCCGCGTTTTTTCATTGTTTACCTACATATTTTCATTCATTCAACCTCCTTTGCTAATTTATCACTTGCTAACTTTATTCTTCTATTGCATTCTTGCTAGTTTGTGATATCTATTTTAATGTACATAATGAATCAAGAAAAATGCACGGGTAACAATGTCTTCGTGACAAATATATCGGTCCGGGTAACATTTTTCTGTGGCGGTGAATTGTCGGAGGGAGAAGCGCCAGATAAAAGCTATCTTTGCAAGCCCCTATTTATCTTATATCATCTGAGTTGTTTTAATATTCAGTTAAAATTTCGCTTAAATTATTCAAACACAAGTTTATGATCGACTGCCGCCCGTTACTTCATATTCTATCTGTTTTTTTTTACTCGTTCCTGGAAGTTTGCCGTCTTAGTTAGCCCCACTCACATTATTATCGTAATTATTTGACGCATCTTGAAGGTCTCCTTTGAACTCATGTCTAATTCTTTAAATAGCATTATCTCCATTTGAATTTCCTTCTCCTGTCCTCTTCGCCTTTCTTCTCCTCTCTCCGGAAACTTCTTGGTAGCCCCCCTCCCGCAGCCCTTACAACCTTCTCTTAGAGGTCACCCTCCCTCGATCGACGCGATTTCCGCAATAAGCGAAAGCCGCAAGGTGCGTAATGTTGCGGGATTAGATTTTGCCGTGGAAGGGAGGATGATGGAATTAGAGGAGGGAGGAGGAGAAATGGAGGATGGGGTCAAAGGTGAGAGAGGACGCAGTGGACGGGACACAAAGGAGAGAGACAGGCGGAGATGCATAGGAGGGAGGGGGGAAGGCCGGAAAGGGGATAAAGATTGCGGAGAAAGGGAGATGCAGAGGGGGAGGGAGACGGAGAAATGTCCCCGTGCTTGAGAACAGCGCTTGAGCCGATGGGTTTAGGAGGCAAAAGGGGGCGGGAGACCCAGGGGGAGGGGGTAGGTAATAGAGGGAAAGGAGAAACCTGTGTGTACCGTTGGCTAATGGGACGGAGGCTTGTGTTTCGAAAGCGAAGGTGATGAAGATTCTGCCTCGCCGTTGTTTGTGATGGAATTTGTGCTCATTCAACGCGCGCCCCATGACAAAAGGGTTATGAGACTGGAAACGCCTTCGGGGAGTTTGAAAAGTAATTTATTGGTTCCCTCTCAGTATCGTTTCATTTTGGGCCGCGGTAATTAAGTGTAGTTGTTGGAGGGAATCTGATTGGGGGTTAACAATAGCGGCGTTCCGAGCGGAGGCTGCAAAAATCTGAATTCCATTTTTGTGCGGATTCTGTCACCTTCGAGGCGTGTTTTCATCTCCCGAATACCCCTCCTGCACGTATAGGTTATAGCGACATCCTCGACCGGGAAAACACAAAGTCATTGAGATACTCAATGCCCTTTTCGCTGCTGTGAACCAACGGAGAAATTTTAATGGAGAGGCGATGAATTAATCGGTACTCTATTAAAGGGAAGGGATATGTAAATTGCCTCCTCCGAGTACCTTCAGCTCCGAATGTTTTTGGGAGTAGTTGCTCTTGGAGGTACTCCGCAGCAGAAGCCATTTGCATCATGTGGGATAAGTGGGTAATTAGTGAGGGAAGGCAGGGTGTTCGTGAGTGAGGAAAAAGGTGAGCACTCACGTCGGAATTACACTAATCTTAATTGAAGCTCAACAAAGGGACATTAGCTTCTCTCATTACATACACCGTGTGCTCTCCTCGGCATGCTCTTCGCGTAATTCCCCTAATGGGAGAAGGAATATCACCGAAAATTATGCTCCATAACTCGAAGCTCAGGAATATGAGGATTTAGTACGGTGGCCTAGCACGTCCGGTGCCATTTATAACGTCTAGTTTAAATGCAATTGCTGAATATCTTGTGAAACGGCGGAGGAAGATACAAAGAACATTAAGACGCTCCCGGTAACGTGCGCAGCAGAACATGACCTTCGTGAATTGGCCACGCTTGTTCTGTTGAAACTGTTCTCCGTGCCGACTTCTTCAGCGGCTATCGGTAAAAGCTAAGGATGATTAAGGATGACTATCGAGTGTGAGTATCTTGGCGTGAGTTATACAATTGAGTATAATTCCCTAAGGGCATTGGAATGTCTTCCGGCGCCGCACCTCCGACTTCATAAG
The DNA here is from genome assembly GCF_022747635.1 of Hetaerina americana. NCBI lineage: Eukaryota > Metazoa > Arthropoda > Insecta > Odonata > Calopterygidae > Hetaerina > Hetaerina americana. Next base: position 2,156,628 of record NW_027286875.1, read on the forward strand.
CCTAGAAATGACTCACGTTCCATCGGCGGGTGCGTTATAAACAACCCAGTGATCTCATCTATTAGCCGTACGCAACGGAGGAGAGTTTATTTACGACACTGAGAGGCTCTTATTTTACCCACCACTTTCCTTCTCCCTTCCCCGTTATCCACATCTGAAGGAGTAAAAAAAATCTCCGAGTTACTATCCCCCGGCCTTTTCTTACGCCACTTTCCCCGGAGTATCTCTTCCTTAATGGAACGAAATGGTAACTTCTCCTCGAAAAAAATTCCCGTTTGGTTATTTTTTTTCTCATCCCCAAATAACCACCGTACGACTATGCATTTTCTTTACTTTCCCCACCGTCCCTCCAAGTCACGGCTGATTCCATTTCGTTACTCCCTCACTCATTTTTTTCCCACCTCTTTTTCATTGTCCTTCCCCCGTCCCGCTTCTCTCTCCCGCCACCCCCTCTCTCCCTCCGCCCCCTCTCTCCCCATTCCTTCAAACTTTCCCCCCCCACCACCTACTTCCCCGACGCCTTTCATTTCTAAAGGTCAACCGGTTCTTTTATTTCCATTCTTCTTCGTCGCCTTTCTGCCCGCGGCACGAAGAAGATCCGCCGCTGGGAGGACGAGCACGGAGAGGCGAGCCGTTTTCGCGTGGGTCGCGATGGAATTCACCTGGGTTCGGGTGGGTGGGGAAGCGAAGATCTGTGCGGGAGCACGGCACGTGACTCGGCGATATCCGTTAACGTGCACTATGGGAAGGAGGACTGGCGTGTGGTGAAGTGGAGGATGGCTCCCCGGAAAGGAAAGCCGAACTGAAATCAATGTCTGATGAAATAAGATCCACCAACCCCATCAAGTCCCAGCCAAGCTCCCCGCATTCCCCGGCGTCTAAGCCTCCCGCGAAGTAAATAATTCACGGCGCTCCGCCGCGAGGAAGCGTTCGGGAGGGCGAAAGAATGCAGTCGTACACGCGAGAGGTTGGGAGTCGAGCGCGCGTTGCAAACCAACGCCTAGGCAATTCCTAATTGTTAATATTGGGTATGGCATTCAAGGCTGGCTTAGTAAAAGAAGGGGGCTCGGCATCAGATTAACCGCTCCGCAATGGTGACACCAGGAAAATTCAACAGGCGTAAATTCCGCTTTCGAAAGATGTCTACTAGTTCGTTTCAAATGAGAAGGTTCACTAAAGAAAGGCTCTGTATGGCATTGAAATAAGTGGATCAAAGTTAGATAATATTTTTGGGACATTTAAATTTTCCATCGTAGAGATTTTTTCTCGTTGCAAATATACGCTGAAGGTGGTAAGGGTGTATTATTCTAATATAAAGGAAAACATTGGGTGAAGTTTATTTCATTAGTGCATTTACCATTAAATTTGACATAAAATAATCCAGATTTAATTGACATGACCTGCTGGAATAGACTGTAGTTTTCTGCTATGCGAAACAGGTACAGCACAGACTTTAGAGTTGCTTTATTTATTGCCATTACGAGGGTTCATAAAGGAAACATGCCCGTGTGCAAATGTCTCCTTCGGTGTCGTAGTCGGGGAAACTTGACTAATGTTTGGATCGATGTTAGGCCCGGGTCTCCTTATCTCGGGTCGGGTCTATTGTGATTCTCCAGTCAAGTCCGGTCGCACTGAAGACGCAGTGGTTCATTATTCATACGAAATAATCTCGTTCATTTCTTTCACCCCGGTCACGTTCTGATTCTGTTTTGATTCCTTAACTTAAAAATTGGCGGCAAAACCGGACTAAGCTGCTGGAAAAAATATCTGCATTATGAAGTATTAGTAGTTCCACTTCTAATACTACCACCAAGTACTAGTATATCCTCATACCTAGGTCTACACAATACCTCGGAAGGACATGCGTCAAGGGGTGTTAGGGCTTTAGCTATTTACGCAGAGTTATTAGCTTATACATAAATTTAAATACATGCTAGCTTATACACAAAACTTCTCGGGCATATATAGTACATGTTTACATTTATACGGCCTCGTACATCATTCAATGATTGTTGCATTTGACGTACTCATAAAATATTAATATTCGAGTTAATTTAAGTCTTTTGGGCTCATGGGCTCGATTTTGTTATGTTTTCCCGTCGGAAGAACGAGTAAATGAATCTGTCTGTAATGGTTTCTGTCTCACTTATTTTTATTCCAGTGGTCTCATTTACCTAAAAATTTGGTGTTATAATTATTCCCTCTTCTCCGCTGGAAAACTCGGCTGCCCTGTATTTTTTCTTGAGTCTTTCTCTCCCTTTGTGAATTGAGGTTCCTAATCTAACTCCTCCAACAAACCCGTCATACTTACTCTCTTTTCGTAGTTATTTTCAATAAACCTATCGGATTTTCTTGGGAAATTTTCCAATTTCCTAATTACCACTTACTTCCATGTATCCCAAAAACCAACTCCGCTGTGGTTGAATTCAATATATATTCCAATATAAATTCGATATATAGTCCACTAAAATAAGTTTCCTTTATTCTTTATCATGTCAGTGATCCTCGTCCGTCTCTTAAAGGAATCATATAGGAAAAACCCCGAAATATCAGCGTTAAAAAGCTCCTCTCTGCTCTGGTTTCTTTGTACCATTAAGGACCTGCCTTTTTAAACTTTTAATTTCGTTTTACCTTGGTTTTTAGCCGTTTGGGACACAAAAGCAACTTTATTCAACCCCAAGTATATCTATTATTCATTCACCCCTGAAACTTTATTATTTGTTTTTATCCTTTCCTCCATTACATTTTTAAACGCCTAATTATATATTAGTTTAAACGCTTGCATATTCTACCTCTACTTTGGCTCGTGGAGCATTGTGTAGTGGTAAATGTAAGTAATAGCAATAGTAGTGAGTAATCAATACCTATAATAAGATTTATTTAGGGCCTGACCTTAAAACATATATCTATAGGAAAGCCGGGGTGGGTGTAAAAAAAGACAGAAATATTTAGAGGTTTATTTATCTACCTAAAAATATAGGAATTTCAATGGGCATGCGAATATTTTGCCAGTTTCTCATACTTTCAGCAGTTAGCTTTGTTGTCTAGCATTACCTTATATTATAAGTACGATTTTTAGTGTCCCATATCAATTATCAAAAGTACTTCTGACTTTTTCTTCGAGGATATATTCCGCTAGGTATTATTTATGATAGAAAATATTGCAATGGCGAACAAATACAGAATTTTATGAAAGCGCCATTACATGATTTTTATCAGAAGTACTTATGACGAATACGCAGATTTTTCGAGTGCGGACTCGGCAGATGGAATACTATCCTATGGAATACTATACTACAGAATACTTTCTGGTTCCCAGACCAAATATTTATCTCACCATTACCCCATATAACTGTATGCATAAATCCCTTCGGCTTTCAACTCATTCTTAATTATGCAACGGTGAAATTGGCACATCCTCATGAATACCATCGAGATGAAATAGTATTTATTGACCTTTAATTATATAAATGGGCAATTATTCTTTTGTATTCCCAATTCATTGTTACTGAGAGATGATTCACGCGAGTGAAATAAAAAGAAATAGTGAAATAATAATGAAATTTCCGTTCGGTTTGGACGTTTTTCAAACAAATGATCGATTCCAAATTCTCGACGCAATTCTTAGGCGAATGCAAAGACGCGGGAAAGGGTTTGTAGAAATAATAATACCGGATTCGTGACCTTCTTTTTTTTAGACACAATAGTGGCACCCATGCCTGATTCGCCTGAGAAATCTCCTAAGAAAAGACTTTTTAATTAAAGCGGACCTTTTGAAATCCAAATTGCCGCCTCTTACTAAAATCATGCGTCAGGATCGCGGAAACGGCCACAATGGCGCATATTATTTGCGCAGTGGTCACTCGACCCGTGAGCCTGCCTCATTTATCTTCCCCTCTGCGCCTTCTGAAATCCTTTTTCTAGCTCTCCCCCCGGATTCGGCTTGTGCGGTGGCCGATGGTGTTTTGTCATTGAAGTTACCTTCGATCAATCGACAAACGTCCGCTTCAGGAAGCTCCTCATTCACGAAATGCCGAAGGCGATCCATTCAGCGAACTAACAATGCTCGTACGGGATGAGAGCATCTCTCCAAGGGGACGAGGCATTGCGTCCGCTTAAGTGGGTCAGAGCTGCGGCACAAAGAACGTTCTCGTGAGCCATATCCCCGCATTGGCCGCCGGCGTCAAAATGTATTCACCAAACAAAAAAAATCTGCGTAAAATCAAAGCGTGAGACCTTTTTCCGTCGGATCTAATTGTTCGACAGAAAAATTTTTGGCCACCCCTCATGCGAAAAGGGAAGAGTTGAAAAAAATGAAATGCTTTTCCTTACCCAAAGGAGAATTTCGACACGCTCGCGATCCTTATCTGGTGATCTTTCTCGGTTGCTCGTACTCAGTGCGCGTTTGCACACACATCTTTCTTCTTCCCATAGTTTTTTTCTTAGGACTTCATTTTGTGAGTTGCGTCTCCAGTGAGTTACGTCATTTCTTTCTCCTTGTTTCGATGGGTTGCTATTTCCCCAGCTTCACTTCACTGTCTTGTTTCCGACGCTGTTGCAAATGTAAGCTTCACTCTTTCTTCGTGGAATAATTTCCCAGGAACTGTCACCATTTATTTATTTATTTATTTATTTCCTCCCAATATCTTAGAATTTCAAAAATTATCATATAAAGGAGATCATATAATATTTTAATTTCAATACTGATGAATTATAAAAACGCGTCCTTTCAAAGTAAATGAAGCTACACGTTAAAGGTTAGGAAGCCTTATGATTTACATGTTTCAAATTAAATACGTTAAAGATGATGAGAGATAATTTATAAACTTCCATGAATGCTTCGAAGTATCTTTCTTCGTTCAATTTAAAGTGATCAAAATTTTATTGCACTTTACTTTTACTTATCTCGTAAATGTACACTCATATATCAGAATGCTGGCGGAAGAGGAGAAGAATTTCAGTACTAGATTTGTTTTGTTACGACAGCAATAGCCTCTTGGAAGCTACGGAACCTTTTTAAAGGCAAAAGATTTACAGTCTTAAGGAACGATTTCACGGAAGATAGTCGAAACTCTACCTCCCTAAAAGCTTCGTCAATGGGACGATGAGCTGTTGCACAAGGTCCACAAAAGAGGGCATTGGAAAACGATAAACCAGAACCACCGTTCCCACGGAGATATTTCTTGGAAATGCTATTGGGCAGTATAATCCTGTAAATTGCACTTCTGTTTTTTTTTCTTTTCATCTCCCGCTACTTCAGGAGACCTAAGTCTCCCTGAATGAAATTACTCGACTCGCGGGGGAACTTCCCCTTGCAGCCTTCTCACCTGAACTCATCCTACCACCAACCCAATGGCTTAATTTTCCAATGTCATCATTTTCTCCATATTAAGTTTCAAAATATTTCCCTAAAATGTATGGGACGTAAGGAGGGAAGTCTCATGTGACTTTGGGGCGAGTTTATCTCAAAAATGGAAGAATGATAAGGAAAACACTAAAAAAGGGCGGACAAAAATGTTAAACGGAACATCATTTATAGTTTGTCTACTTTTCGGCGTGTTTCCAGTTTTTGCTATTTAAACTTGGACTAAGGAATTGTATTCTCTTGCCTGCCTTGGCTTTGAGTGTTTACTCAAAATAGATGAATTGATATCAAGAATAAGCTTGGAGTTCTACAAGTTATATGGCAATCTTAAAAAAAAATTAAGATCGAAAGTACTCATGAATCATCCACCATTGGAATGATGTCTCCTCAGGAACTAATCTAAAGATGGGAAACTGAGGAGTTAACGCCCTTCCCCATTCCAACTGGAAAGATAGCACTTAAACAAATATTTCCCTTTAAATTTTAAACCCATGAGAGCTATTTCAGATTTAAAACCTGCACGAGTGATCTTTGGCCAACGACAAGTAATTACTTACACAAAAACTCGAAATAAGTTCTGCCAATTATCATTTCATTCTTCATCCACCCATTGCCTTCGTTTTAAAAATTTACGGTTGACTGATCTTCCCATTTAACTAATGAATAGAGCACGGGAAAAAATTGAAGAGGGGATATATTTTAATGGACTCCTTAAGAAAATACAAACGAAAGCATTTTTTCTCGAATTCAATTTCAATTCTTAGCCTGAGCGTTTTTCCTCCCGGTTCTCACGCGAACCTCACCCTAGTGAGGTGGCGTGGGGAGCGTAAGGAAAAACGTGCAAGTCCCCGGGGAAACGACGAAGAATACATATTTCTCTTGTGAAAAATATGCACCGATGTCTTTCGAGAATACACACTCCGTCTCTTGCACGAAAGCGTATTCGTTCCACGTAAGATGCTGGTGTACATTTGAGTATACCGAAGTGGCATCCGTCATGAGAGCGTGACCCGGGCCGCAATCAGTGCCGGAACATGTTTTAGTTAGTTTTCTACGCCTGAGCAGTACCGACAAAACCGCTCCTCCTCCTCCACCCTCTTTCCCCCACTTCGCTAACAATATACCTCCATCCCGTCCCCCTCCGGGAGCTCGACTCCGTGCCATCGGTTGCACAACGCTGAGAGGGCACCAGCTGCATCTTTCTGAGGCAAGGCATTCCATATCCCATCCCCCACTCTCCAAAGGAAACCGATTCCCTCACCCTTGTTGCAGCTACTACCACCTCCATTAAAACAGCAACCCCTCATTCCGAGAGCACACCCAACCTCCAGTCCCCTTCACGTCCCCCCCCCCATGGTAAGGATTTTCTTCTCCCTCTTCCTCTCCCCCCTCACACCGTCCTCGTCACTAGAATCCCGTCATCGACTTAGTGATTAGCCCGCAGCGACGACTGACTGCTCTCTTTCCACTCAATCTCTTCCACTGGGACCCAGCTCGAGCCGCGTTTATAAAAACTCGGGGGAGTGGGGCGGAGAGGGAGAGGATTATGATAAAGGGAAGAATGGCGACCTACATTTCTTGGGTGTTCTCGTGTCGGAGTGCGCGCTTGGGGAGAGGGGGAGGAGGGGGCGGGGCATGGAGAGGGAGCGTTCGCCCCCGCCCCACAACTAACTAGCGTCTTATCCTTCCTCCTTCTAATTCCGCCCGCTGTCTCATTCGAGGAAGGGATTAAGACTGCGGGTGAGCGAAGAGGGGAGTAAAGGATCCGGGTGATGCGGTCGTAAATTCCTCGTCGTGTCTTCGATTCCAATTATGCCCGGAGTAAGATATTGCCAGATAGAGAGGACAAGCTCGGTGGAACGCCATTAAGTCCCCTTTGAGTTACGCAAGTTCCTCCTCACCTCGTTAGTGGTATCTAATTGCCATAATTTTTGTCCCCGTTTTTCGTGAATGTCGTCTCGGGTTTCCAGGTGCGTTTTGAAAAAAAAGAAACCAATCGGTGTGTGAGAGGCGTAAAATTTCCTCTTCAATGGTATATCAGTACTTATTTTAATGAGAGATTTTAGCTCTCCGTGTCATCATTTCGCAAAGGTTACTCGATTTAGCCTACCATAAAAACCACGTCTCAGGAATCAACGAGGAAAGAGTTCGTTCCGTTTCGCTTTTGAGCTAGTCAAAATCCCAAGGAGAGCTATGGTATTCAAAATCATGAGTGGTGCTTCGTATTGCACGACCACAGATATTTATTGGAAAAAAATTAATGAATTAATTTATTTGGATTTTAAGAATTAAAAAAATCATTTCATAACGGTGGGGAAAAGGATAAAATTATGAATTTGACGCGACACGGATCATCTGTAACGAGTCGTTCGGGATGACACTGACACTTCCAGTGTTTTTCTCATTTTCCTCTTCAGGTCGTGCCGCGCGTGAAATGTTCAATAACGCTCCTTACATGCATGACCACGCTTGCGAAACGACCCAAGTCATCCATACAAGTCTCAACCGCCGCCATTTCGTCACCGCGGGAAGAGTTGCACGCGATTGAAGCGGCGGATTTATGTGCGCGGAGAAGGCGTAGGCGGCGTCCGGATCCACAAAAAAACCTTAAAAAAAAACTCCCACACATTTTCTCGTTCCGGGTTACGGCACGGGTGTATAAGTTCCTCCGCTGCTCACCGATCCCTGAGGGAGGGGGACATGTTTCACGCGAACCGCCCATCGCTTCTCTCTCCTCTTTTATTTCCCTCTCCTCGGCCGGCGACCGCAATGGGTTTCTTTCCCTCTTCGGCCGGCGGAAGCCGCTCCGGGCTAATCGCCCCCCACTCCCCCGCCAGGCCCGCTCAACCCGCCTAACCCTGCCTCGGCATCCCACAAAACCCTTCGCCAAAGCGACCTGGCAGCCAAGCTGGAAGGGAACCCGTTCGGGAGGAAGGAAAGGGATAAAACTGTCCCGAGGATAGCACCTAAAGTTCTGGGGAGATTCGATAAAGTAAGGGTTGGGAAAAAACCCTCCGCGGAAAAATAATAAATTCGGAGAAATGGAGGAGGGATCCGCGGAGGTGGGTCTGGGAGGGTGGAAATGGGGGAGTAATGGGTTGACGCGTGGCCGAGAGGAACTATCCCCCGGGGCCCGTCGAACCCCCTTCTCCCTTTAGGGGGCCGAAAGTGAAAGGGGGGGTCTTCTTCCTCGAACAGTCGGTCCCTTTCCTCCATCTCATAGCTTCCATCTGCGTCTCCTTCGCCGCGAACTCTCCCAGCCTCTCCGCCCGACCAAAAGCCGAGCAATGGACAGCGGGAGGGAAATAGTTGCAGGGCACGAGGGGGTAGCGTGCCAAGGGAGCAGGACGATGGAAGAGCGAGGGGCGAAAGATCTGGATGGGGGCAGGGAAGTGGAGGGGGAGAGAGGGGAAACAGATCTTGAAGAAAGGTATACTCACGGGAGTAACTTTTTGGGAATTTTCATGATAGGATAGGGAGCAAAAGAGAACACTTTTAATTCCACAAAATATTTTAATGCTCATGACCTAGGTTTCAATACTTTCTGTCACCTAGAGGGGACAAATACATTACCGTCAGCCGGTATGCATGCATGTGTGTTTGTATGTATAAATAAATAAATATATATATATATATATATACACATATATCTTCATTCGCATGGATATAGATATTTATTATTATTATTTTAGAATTACGTTGCAATTAGGCGATTTTCCTGGTGGCAACGGTCAAGTTTGGTCAAGGATAGCTCTTATATAAAATGACATAAGGAAATACATGAAATATAAGGAAATGGGATAGCAACACATTAAAAGGCAAACACAGTTGAGGTGAAGATCGTCTTTGAATGTATGTGTTTCGCGTATATATATATATATATATATATATATATATATATATATATATATATATAGGTATATAAACCCTATCTCGCTCCTCCATTTAAATTATTTTAGCTAAATGAAAATTTATTTATTTATATTTTGGGGAAAGTCTCACGGACTTGAATGATAATTTAAATGGAGGAGCGAGATAGGGTTGTTGGAAAGCGCAATCTAACTTCTCCATACATGTATATATATATATATATATATATATATATATATATATATATATATATATATATATATATATATATATATGTATATATATATATATATAGAGAGAGAGAGAGAGAGAGAGAGTGAGAGAGAGTAAGTGTTTTGGGGAGGGATTTGGTTTTTTGAATGAGAGGGGAGGGATTTGGAAAACAGGGGTTTGGACTCGGTTGGGGGAGAGTAAGAAAAATATCCTCAGGGCTGGAGAATAAATGGCGGACCCTGGACTAGAGGTTTAAATCTACATCTTGCCTCGCAAGCCTTCTCGAAGGATCGTTCGGCGGGGTGGAGAGGTCTACCAGCGTTTAGGGTGAGTGATGATTAATGGTAATCGGGGAGTTGAAATTTTCTTTGTTTCATACTGTTGTGGTCATGGAATCCACGAAGGAAAAATGATTCCTTACACGTTACGGCCGAGTAACCCCTTGTTCCTCTCTTCCTATCCCTTCGCCCCTCTCGGTCCCGGTGTTGGCTAATGCGTGGCTGAATATTCACGCGACGGAATAGTGGTCGCAAATTTCGTACGAACTACTTCGCTCGTGCTTACGCTTCGACTGATATTTTCGTCAAGTTATCGTGTGCAGGAAGAAGAGTACCAATGAGGAAGGGATAAGCTCTCTCAAGGACGAATAAGAAAGGAACGGGAAGAGTTAGTTTCGCGGGAAGAAGTGACGCCACAGCACGGTTGGCTCATTCCGCTGCCTTGGGGGCATTTCAGCAAAAACACTATGCGTGAGGGAGTGGGAGGGAGAGAGAGAGATACAGACAGAGAGAGAGAGAGAGAAGGGGGGGCAGGGGATGAGAGAGGTGAGGATGGGCGGCAATTACGCGAGGGACAGTTCGAAAGGCAGCGGAGGTTCGGGTGATTTATTTGAATCCTGCCCGACGGATGAGCTCGAGGAAAGATGGAAGTAGGAGACCCGTGAAAAGTACCGCTGGATCACACGTCTGCACTCTGGGCCTGCCGCAGTCTTCGCTTCGCCGCAAAGCTGCGCGCACCGAGTCACGTTCGCCAACATGCGCATGCCGTATGCAACTCCTGGGGAATTTTGATATGTGTTTCATCCTGACTTTAATTTTCCCTTAGCTCCTACCTACGAGCGGGGACCAAGGAATTATCTATTCCCCGCTGCATTCTGTTGCGCTCATGCTGCTGGAGATGTATTAAGAAATTATATTGGCGAAGAAAGAATATAAATTTATATGGCTTTAAGATATTCCTAAACTAATTTTAGAAAATACTCCGATGACAGTATATGGTTCACCAAGTGACCATAGCGAGTGACCATATCTAGGAAATCATACAAGACAATGAGGAATTGACTCCGAAGAAAGTCTACCCCCATGTGACACTCGAAGTGAACAACAATGAAATGGAAAATATAAATAAATCAACAGAAATTATCATACTAACATGATTTCTGATTATATTCTAACAATCCAATCCAATTTACAGCCAAAAGCACGCATTTGTTTCATTATTCCTTTCATCATGCTTCGCAGAGAACGGCATGAGGATGGAAGCCGCAGATAATGTAAACCATTTATATTCCATTTTTCATTATACTTTCTTAACCTTCACCTTTCCTTCGGGTGAACGGTTTACTATTCATTGCAAACTTGCGAAAATATTTAACTATTTTTTTACAAGTTTTTACATATTTTAACTTGAGGATTTTACAATACCGGTTAACTTCTGTCCGGATCTGAGTCATAGAATTTTTCTTGCTCAAACAATTCTGAAAACTTGCCGTTCCGGTTGTCGCTTTAATATTTAATGCTTTATTCAGAGTTATTATTCGGTTCGGCCTTCCTTCTTTGCGGTCCCCCTCGCTCCTACTATCTGCTTTCAGAATTTCCTCGCGATTTCATTAAAAGAATTATGGGAATCTTGTTCAATTTTAGCCTCGAGGGATCTTTCTTACTAACGTTTAGAAATTTAGCGGGCGTATATATGGATATGATCATTTGATTTTCAAATAGCTTTGATTGAAAACCTTCATATTTGATACGCATCAATACAAACATTTTCTAAAGGCCGTTGCATTGACATATTTTTGAATTTGATACACTTACTATGAATGCATGAAGAATTTTATTATTAAATCATTGTTCAGCCACCACATTCTGTCCATAAAACTGAATATAGAAGGATGGTAAGAGAATCGTGAAATGAAGTAATATTCTCTACGGTAACAGCAGAGGTAAATTCGATGTCAGGGCACACCTATAGAAACCTTGACGATCCTAGGAAGTACAGGAGGGCATAAGTGTCACGAGTGGAAATTATTAAATTGCTCTGGTGTTGTAAAGGTGGCGATTCGATTTTTATGGGGATCGTAAAACCCGCGACACGGAATGGAGAAGAAGGAAAAAGAGAGGGAGAGAGGGAGGTCGAGGCGTCCTTGACAGGCGAAGGGAAAATATACGCGGGCCATATCGCATCCCCAGTCAACATCAAAAATACTATCACCGCCGCAGAGGAGAAAGGAGGATATACGTGTCCGTTGGGGTGGAAAGGGAGCGAATCCAATTTTTGTCGAATTTAAACGATGATAACCATTTTATCCTCGTAGGCGGGACATATCTCACGCGGCGTTGGAATTCCCTGGTGAGGAAACGTCCGATGTAACCCCTGAAAATTTACGATGATGAACCGCGTTGTGGCCCAAATTACGAACGACGTCCGTTGCGAAACACGTTTAGTTGAACAGAAGAGGCAAGAGGATAGGTAGAATGAATTACCCTTTTAGCGACCGAAAAATCAAACTCACATTCAGCTAGGGTGTCGTGCAATGGAGTCATTGCAATAAGGAGGGTAAAATTTATTTATTTTTTTTTTAACTCCTTCACAATCTCGACTTCTATTGCGTGACCAAGAATCATGCACGGCTGCGGTGACTGCGGCAAAGTTTTCAAAAACGATCAAAGATGTCATTAATTCGCAAGAATTGGCACCGTAAAGAAAAAGATGATAGTTATATCAAATTTCGGAAAAGGAATCAAACCGATTTCTCCCCGCTCATAACTTCGCAACTCGATTCTCCTGGAATAACTCGAGATCCACATCGAATCCTTTCGGTGGGTGGAGAGGGGATGGAAGGGGATGGAAGGCGGCGATGAACGCGCCGGGCTTGGCCGCCATTAAACCCCTCGCCTCGCCACTTCAACCCCGACACATTAATTCAACCGAAAAATCTGCGAGTGGAGGGAAGTGGTTAGAGGGGTGAGGGATATTATAAGAAGTGGATCAAGTGGCGATAAATCACGGCCGCCCCAACCGATGAAATATGAAAAACCGAAGGCATTACTGCTGCGCGTCACCGCAAGGAATCCAACGCGGCTAAGAAGTTTTCGGAGCGAGATGGTGAAGATATCTGAAGGTTTTGGTGTATGTGTCCCGTGCCAAGGGAGCAGATGGAGAGTTGGGGTTGGGGAGATGGGCGGAAGGGACAACTATAAGAGCCAGGGAGAGAGAGAGAGGCATTAATGGACTTTCTTTTAAGATGTGAAAAGCTCATTTAATAGCGACCAACTGAAGGATAGGGGCGAGCGGGGAAGAGTGAGAGAGACAGGAGAGAAAAAACCGCCAGTTCATTAGAGGCGTCCTCCCGACCAACCCCTCCCCCCGCGGGATTTGTCCTACAACTCCGAGTCAGCGACGAACCCCATGCGAGAGAAGGGGTAGCGAGTGAAGGGATGACTCGGAGGGATATTGTCTGCCTGTGTATGTGTGTGGTCGGAGTGACTGGGAGGGGCGATTGCGACGGAGGGGTGGACCGGCGATTGTAGAACAGGCGGCGTCCTGCAAATAGGAGGGCGAGGTAGAAGAGGAAACTCTCCTTTATGCGACGCGGGGATATGGGGGTGCCGGGGAGGAAAGAAAGGGGGTCCCCCTTCCCCCAGGCGGATGACGACCAACATAAAACACACGTGTGGTCGGCGAGTAGGTGTTGTGGGAGGGAGTTCGGGCGGGGCGGGTGGTGGGAGGGGGGGTTGCTGCGGAGACTTTGATGGATGGATCTACGCCCTGCCACCTTGCAAGTAGTTTCGCGGAGTTGGGTCGGGGGGAACGGGATTGGGTCGGAGGGAAAGGGGGGGGGGTGGCGGGCGAGGGGCAGGTGATGGCGCGGATTGAAGAGAGAGAGAGAGACAGAGCGAGGAAGAAAGAGACTGTGGCGTGAGAGAGGTCTGGGGCCGACCACCAAATTTCCAGTTCCGAGTTGGAAGGCAGACGGAGGGAGGGATTAGTTTTAGATGCCTTGTTCCGCGCCGCCCGGAGCATTATTTTGCCTCGGTAAAGGATAGGAGGCAGATGGCGCCGAAGGGAGATGCAGAGATGCCGAGATTACTTACCCTTTTTCACCACTGAATTGAATGCGCGACTTATCAACTCCGCATTAGACCAGAAGACTGATTGGAAGCTACAAAATTTTCGATAGTAGTTTCAATGTAACCTTTACACAGTACTTCAGCAATGGATAGGAAATGGAGAATAAACAAAATGATTTGAGGTTGATATAACGGTCATTGTTAGAAAAACTCCCTGTTCAGTAAGATAAGATGCACATTTCTAACAGTGTTGGGAGGTACTTTGTTAGGAACAAGAAATAAAATGAGCATTTCTAGGTATAACAATAATAGCCACGTGTTTCATAACCATCTCGGTGAATATTAGATTAATGTAACCATTGGTAATTTCATATATCGTTTGAACCAGCATAAATAAATTTAAATTTCAAAACCCATCAACTCTATGGTCATCTTCCTGTCATTTTCTCTTACTTTTTTCGTAATTTTATTTTGCCTTCACACCTTTCACATCAATAGGTCTTCTTTTGTTCCTTTTGTGTCTCCTCTTCTTTTGTTAACCTCGGCAGGCTGTTGTGTATGTTAACTTTTCCTTATTTTTATTTTTCCAGACTACTTTCACCACCCGCCCTTCGTGGTGGTCCTTCATTAGTGATCCTCCATTACTTCGAGTCACCACATATCTTCCACTGTCTCGTCTTGCCCTATCCGTTGGAATTACGGCAACCTCTCTCTAGCGCTAAAGTGGTTTCGATATGTTTACTTGGGTAGGTAGTGTTGTCACTACAAACCTAGAATGCTTTTCTTAAGCCCTCGAGATTCAATCCAAACAGACGTGACTTCACGATGCATCTCTAGAGGACCAAGTGAATGGATCGAACTTATAAAGGGAAGATGTTGAAGAAGGAGTGGAGGCGAAGGGAAAGAATTAACAATGGATCGAGAGGATGCACAGCACGAGAAGGCCATGGCGAAAGAGGATAGTAAGATAAATCATGGGGGTAAGAGTTTTCGAGTGATTTATAAAAATGGTCCTGCCGACGGGCGTAGAGGGCGAAAGTGGGTAAAGAAGGGCTGTGGTTAGGATCGAGGGAGAGATGGCCGGGGAGGCGGAGGTGGGGTGTCGGGAGGAAGAGGGTGGGAATCGGAAATAGGATTCGCGAGAGGGAGAGCCGAATGCTGTGGCACCTTCTAGTCCCCCCTAGATGGATGTGCCACCGAATTGAATGATCGAGTGGGAAAACGGAGGAATCAAAATCGGTAACAAAATGATTCCACAAAAATGATGAGTCGTGGCAATAAAAAGAACTCTCAACGGGGAAATGGCTAAGGAAATAAGACATCGAAAAGGAAAATGATATGGATCAGAGAGTAAGAAGCTACCTCATCAAAATAACCAAATTTCATTTAAAATTGTCACCGGTGGCGGATTCGAAGAGAGTTGTACTTCGGGAATTGGAATGCTGCCATGCACACATTTTTGCATAAACGGTATGAAAATCACAGATTAAAGGAGAAAAACTCGTCTTGTCTAGACGATTGAAATTTATTTCTCTGCCTGTGGTCTAATGCCAGGAATTCTTTCCAACGAAGGATTGGGATGACATTTTCATTGGAAATAATATTGAAAATCCGATGATATTTTCCATTGGGTTTTTGCAATTAAAGTTAGTCCATACGTACAACTTCCATTTTTTGATGACTTGATGATTCTGATTTGAGAATGGTGTCATTCAAACATTTCGGACGATAGTGTCTATCATTTAACTCAAAATAGAATTCAATTAGTTAGTGTTCGGAGAGTTCCCCCTGCCACACACCTTTTTGGTGAATTGCTTGGTATTTATGTCGATGTCGAAGAGTTTAATCAACTCCAAATTAGTGTTGACACTGTGTGTACATATATTGTCCAATATATGCAATAAAGGCAAAACAGGTAAGGAAAAATATATGGACGGACACAAGGAATAAATAAATTTAAACGGAAAAAATATGATACCCGGGACCTCTCACTTTCCTGGCGAAACTATTTTCGCTTACACCCTTATAATTGCAAATGATAACATACCCCTATGAATTCGTAAATATTTCACGATCACGTTTTATACCTTGAACCACGAACTGGATGCCATGGCAAAGCCCTTGGCTGGAAGGTATATGTCAAATGCATTCGCGATTCGCATAGCAACTCGAAAAAGTTTGCATTAATAAAGTTTAAAAAATACATACCTTAAGTCTTCGTTGTGGGTGATGTCTGAGAGTACGGATGAAGCTACACTCCCTTTAGTTTATTTCATGAAGATGGCCAAGTTCCTGAGACCGGACGTCGATAAAGAAGGTGTCTCCTAGGGATTTGGAACTTGGCTTGCCATTTCTCAGATGTTTCATGAGGTTAGATCAGAAACCTTATTTTGCTCTGACCCTTCTAAAAATAGAAAATCCACCGTTATTGAGACGCGTGCGCAAATATCTTCAAAAACAGAGTAATGTGACCGAAAAAGTTGGTATTTATGACTACAAAGCCACGCTATAATATACTTGAGGGGGTAAATATAATGCTGCCGGAAAAAAATACATTACCTTTGGTATGTAATAGGTTTACGTAACGCACATTAAGAAAAAATAAATAAACTGCTTCTATGCTCGGACGCGATGTGAGATCAGAACATTTGGAATACCCAGCGAGGACGCTAAAACCACCATCCGAACCTGGCCGGCAGGAAGTTCTCGTTTTAATGGAAGAGGGTGCCCACTCAAGGAAGACGAAGCCGTTTATCACCGCCTCTGTCGGCTAGCGAGGGGTTTTGTGTGTGCAAGCTAGCAGCTACCTGAAAGCCCCCTTGCCCCCCGAAGGAAGGTTCTGGAGTGCATCACCGTTGAGTAATACGAAGGACTTAAACTAAATTAGTCCGCTTGGGAAGTGGATCTCACACAGACTTATAATTTGACTGTTGTAAACTTTTATCTCTGTGGAATTTAATCATTCTGTAAGCAAAAGGAATAAAATGCACAGTTCGTTTTTATTTACGCTATGTGAAATAATTTCACGGATGGAAACTCCTACCGAAATAGTCACCGAAAAGTTCTACGCCATGACAAATTGGCGAAGAAGACCCCTGAGAGGCTTCTGATGTTAAAGTTTACATGGACTTATGATCAAAAATTAGATACGCACAATGTACAAGGCTACCGTCACCTGAAAGTTAAAGTAGGTTTAATTTAAAATTATTTCTCCGACACGTCAGGGTCTCCAAGTCGTGCTCTTTCAAGCCAAGTGAACCCGAATTGCTTTAAGGCTCAGGGTCACCTCCATAGCCTTCGAAGCATTTACTATATATTGAATGCAATCCCTTTTTCTTTGCCATGAAGATGATAATCTGACGATCAAAATATTGTTATTAAATGATCATTAAATGAAACATCTGACCTTTATGGAATAGTCTCGAGTTTTTAAACACCTTTCAGGCCAGTAAGAGTGCATCCCATCATTAAAATCGATCTCTACGACAGCAACGTATAATTTTCATCTCTACGATCGATAATGAAAGATGTGTGTACTGGGTAGCCTACGAATGCTTCATTTAAACTTTCGCTCCTTCGCGTGGAAGATTAGCGGTTGCAGGGGTCGGAGAGAAATTCGGTGGTTATTAGGAGGGAGGGAGAGTGAAGTGCGAGAGGAGATAGGCGGAGGAGGAGGAAGTGGAGGAGTGGTGAGCGATGGGAACTGACAGCCGCGATTCGACGGCCTGGATTTCTTTCTGCCCCCCGCTCTTCGGCCAACTGAACTTACAACACGCAGACAAACGAATCTTCATATTCTTCCCAGAAGACCTAGAGGTTGGGGAGGATAAGGTATAAAGGGGTCGATGAGGTTGGGGTAGTGAATTACACGGTTCAAGTTAAATAACATCCGATCCCCGATTAGATAACGGCGGGGAGTCTGAAAAAGCGGCGACCATCGATTTGCGACCGATTATCGCCGCGATATCTCGCGGGGGCGAGGAGGAGGTGCGTTCCCCCGTTGGGTGGACGCGCCGGCCCCCGCTAATAGAGACGAAGGGGCTTCGACATTAGGCACCGTATCCGTCCGACGTCGCTGAAGAATTGATTCGTGAGGGATGCGGAGTAAATGCTAAGGCCCATCTCATCCGAAGGCCTCCTTTCGCTCTCCGTCGCGAGAGAGGGTGATGGTAATTGGAGAGAGGGGGGGTGTCAAAAGGGGCGGCGGATGCCACCACGGTGGGAGATCGCTAAATTGCAAAAAAATGTGTGGGCACGGCGCATGCGACGGTGGAAACCGCGCAGGCTTCAAGGAAGATGGGTATTCCAGGCATAAATTACCCTGCAGAAAGATGTTTCCGGCCACATATATATATAATTATATATATATATATATATATATGTGTGTGTGTGTGTGTGTGTGGCCGGAAATGCCTATACATACATACATATGCCTATGTAGTATATATATATATATATATATATATATATATATATATATATATATATATATATATATATATTACATTAGCATGTTAGTAAAAAAACTCCAAACTTACGGTATATGATTATTTAAGTATAGCTATTATAGTACAGCTAAATTTCTTTCTTTCGTATACTTTTTACTACATCATTTTTTTCCTGTTATTATAAAATTATGTCTAAGAGTTGAGCCATCAATAAATATTAATATCCATAATAAATTTGATGGAGAGGTTCGGCCGCATGTCGTTTCTATGAGTAGGTATTTGGATTTGGACATAAAAACTAATTATTACTTCATCATTCCCAATCCTAGCAAAATTTACGTAAATTTCCAGAAATCAGACGATTCTGAGAGTTGTTAATTTTTTTCGCTCAGGAACATCCGCCCGCACGCATACATGACTGATTTTTCTCGTTGATATCGTGTCTAATGCCTAAAAGTTGGCATTTGAGGGATAAAACTGAAAGGAAACATTAAGAAGCTGTTCCACTAAGCACACTACCTGAAAAAAAAACTCAATGGGAAAATGTAGACGCTTGTGAGCTTAAGGACCTGGAAAAGTTAAAATTGAGGCAGCTCAGAGTGGAAATTCGCATCGGACCAATCGAGGCCTAGGTGATTGATGACGACGGGCAGTGAAGGGATGTGTTTGGGTGCCCCGATGGCTGGGGGGGCCATTTGGCACCACGAGCAAAAATCCTCGTGGGACGCCAGCCCATCGCGACGGAGCACCAACGCGCAGAACTGGTTTAAAAAAATGCAGACGTCGTGTTTACCCGCGATAGATTAGCCTGCAACCCGGCCGGCGATTTCATCATGTCACCCCATCGTCATCCAAGTACGCACATCGATCAAGTAATGACGGGGATATAAATCGCTCGAACCGAGTCAAGAGGAGACGTAATACGTATTTTGACCGCTCGTGAGAGACCAATGGAAAAGATGGCCAAAAGAAAAAAAGTTACGTGAAGTGAATTCCCACGGCCTCCTGACCGCTCGAACCGCGCGAACGTGAACCAACAAACACTATACGAGACTCTTCGCCTCACTGCATCTTCCAAGTTGTCGCTCCCATCCCTTACATGTTCAACCACCATTGAGTTTGCACGTGCGCAGGGTGGCGAGGAGGTGGATGGCTACGCTGAACGGACGACGCGTGGGAGATGGGGGTCGACAAGACAATAAAATAAAAAAAAGGAAGTCGAGAATGCGAGCGGTGGAGAGACGTCTGGAGGAAAATTCTTCGGGGGTCGCCGTTGTAGAGAGAAGGAGGAAGAAGCACATTAGCTGTGGAAAGAGGAGGAATTCTCGGTAAAATCGTTTTACATCTTTACAAGCGGTCTGCCTTGCGAGATCGCGTCGAGACTATCACATTAGGAGCTCCTCGGGATTACTGAGTGAAGACGTATGAGGAGAGGAGGTGGGAAGCGAAGGGTTTGGAAGAAAAGTAAGGGTCGGGATGTGAGGGGAGAGGATAGGTAAAGGATGCGGGGAAGGGGTGGGCACATGAGTCGGTTTGCGGGGGTGGATCCCGATCTCCCTCGGGGGCCTGCGGTGAGAGGCGCAATTTTCAGAGCAGGGGGAACGGGGGACGGGTGGGAGGGGAATGGAGGAGTTATTGGAGGGCTCCAGAGTGAGATACGGGAGTGTGGGAGGAGAGGAAAGAGAGAACGGAAAGAGAAGGTGGTTTTCGGGGGTGGGCGATGAAGGGGTTGGCGTTTTGGAGGGGCGAGAGGGGAAGAAGAAAGAGACGGAGTCTGCGAGGGAAAGCTACTTAAGCGGATTGCCAAGAGATGTGCGCGGCGCACGGAATATGGGCTAGTCGTGCTCGGTGAGGCCGGCTGTGAGCTCATGTAATGTATGTACCTATTTTTCCGCACACTAGACGAACATGTGCAAGCACTTGTGTGTGAAAAACTTACGGATGCGAACAGACTAATAATAAGTCACCATTTTGACGCAAGAAACAGATTTGCCGGCATTGATTGCATACATTGAAGAGCACGCTGAAATAAATTTGAAAAAAACGTCACTTCCAAAATGCATTTAAGTTTTGTGCGTGATAACAATGAATTAATAATATTACATACGTAGATATATAATCAAAGTAGATAGTTTTCCCATTAAAACACACATAAATAAATGGTATGGTTAAAATTTCATCCAGCAAAGGTAACATCGTGATGCAACCTCTAAAGCCATGACATAAATTAGCAAATAAATTTTATGTTTATCATAAATTCTAATGAAGTACTCACGTTTCCTAAACATGTTAAAGAAACACTTCGATAACTCAACCATTACTTTGTATTTTATGCACACCAGATTACGATATTTAGTGTAGAACATATTTCCGGGAAATTGATCATATACATTATCTATGCATTAATTATGATAACATTAATTATTATGAAAAAAAATTACAAAATCGAACACTAGTGCATATGTAAATAGTGTCATAACGGAAAATACACTATAGACGTACATTTTTTAAAGGAAACAGCAAATTAAAGTGAAAATATTGAAATAATTTCAATAGAAGAATTAATTATACAATGAGAATATAAAAAACCATAAACACAGTAATGAACCCGAAGGTCAGTTTGGTAGGTGATAGTAGAGTTCACCCAGTACATAAGCCCTACGGCGTGTGAAATTCACACATCAGGGTCAGGGGGCCGGTTCCTTTCCATGTTCCGATTATGGCTTCCCAGGAAGATCCGGTACCAGAAAAATCACATAGGTGGAGCTGCAGGTGCCCAGAGACTTACCTGGGAATCGAACCCAGGACCCTTCGATCAGTAGTCCAACGCTCTACCCCTGAACTACCACGACCCACAATGAGAAAATATACACGTATAAATATGTCAGCTTAAGTCGGTAGCCCGCTCTCAAACTGAGCATGCATTTGAAATCAACTGGACCCTTGGGCAGTTTGAATAATAAATAATGGAGAGTTTTATATTATTATTTATGATGAGTCCTCCATATAAGATAACTGTCATTTTTTTGCGACTAAGTCACAAAGGAAGTGAATATTATGAATGCATAGTCCGGTTGAAATAATCACAATGGACTAAAAAAGGCGCATCTCTAAACCGCGTTATTAAAATATAGTACCATCATAATCAATGACAATACGGCAGTTAAAAAATACCCATTAAAAGAGTTATTACCATTTTCTATTGTTAGAAATGCTATCTAATTTGAGGGGATGATGTAATATAAAAATAATATTGATGGGATATTTCTTTCATGAAGCAGTTAAATATAATTTAAAATCAAATTCGTTAAATTAAAAAATAATAATATAATTTAAAGTGGCTGGACTACTTAAAGAACAGCAATACTTTGTTGCTAAAACCAATCTCAGTGAAACTTTATTATTTTCCTCATGAAATGCTTTTTTCAGATTATTTGCCCATTCCATACAATATTAAAGCAATATATGACGGCTTACGGAGAATGCAGTTTCGACAGTGAACCAAAATAACGTATGAAGACTAAACAAAATCACATTTTACGATCGTCGAAACTATTTCTTGATTACATTGCAAGGGGTGGCCGCATCGTGGCACGCGGGTGTGTACACGCGAGAGAGTGTGCGTGTGGTAGAGTGGCGAGCACTTCGGAACAACATCGGGAAGAAGCGAAGGAAGCTCCTGCTCCCAAGGAAACGAGGAAAAAATAAACAGACAAAAGACACCGGCAGGGCGTGGGTGGAGAGGAGGGCGGATGGAGGAGGAGGAAGGAGCGTCGGGGATGGGGGTTTGCTGGCGGAGAGCGATGAGACAAGCAGAGCGGCCGAAAAATATGTTAGCGATGAAAAGAAGAGGTGGAATTCGTCCCTTTCTTTGCCCTCCTCTCCACTTGCAAGACAAAAAAATAAGTTGCAACCCAATTACTCGAGGGCCCATACATCCCCGCTGCCGGCGGGGCGGGCGACAGCGCTGCGTTGAAACACTGCCTCTTATGAAATAAAATTATGAGGGGAACCCATGGGCAGGAAGGGAGACCCTCGGAGGAAAACAATGAGCCTTCAGGGAATTTCAGGGGAACACAGGGAAGGAGACAGGGCAATGGACAGAGGGACAAAGGATATGGGGCGAGCATTACTTTTGTGAAAATAACAAAATAACAGAGTGATATAGTGAGGGACACTGCTGGGTAGTGAAAAAAACGCAATAATATATATATATATATATAATGCAAGAATAATACTTGTGCATCATTTATTTGACAATGTAATTTCACATATAGCATCACATGACTCGTATAAAATAGTTCATAAACTTACAACTTCGGTCGCGTATCTGAGCAAGGATTAACAATAATATTTCGGTTACAAATTTAGGTTAAAAGAAAAAAAATTTCGAGTACATATATTTTTTTGGATTTGATTAATAGTATAATCAGATTCTAGCATGGGTGGTTTACGGCAGATTTCAAATTCTAGCCAGAACGAAAACAGTATTGAGTGATTTTTAAGCCGTGGGAATTAGTTTTTCCTTAACGAAGGAACGTTGACTGCAATCGGTTGCCGGCAGAGGCTAGCTTTTCCATACTCGCGCCGTTTAATGTTCATCATGGGAATTTCAAAGCGATCGTATTTCATCTTAATTGGAACAGGACTCGTGAGAGGGAGCTCTTCGTTCCCAAGTGGCCTTTTGAGGACGCGCGTGTGTGGAGCACGCTCGGGAAATGTGGAGTAGTTAACGAGAAGAGGCAGGGGAACGAGACAAGAAGGTATCCGAAGGTTATAGAGGGGGACCCCGAAGGGAAGAGGGGGAGAAGAAGGGACTCTCGAATTGCATTCTCGGGGGTTGGAGGGGACACTCCGAGTTATCTGTTCTCGAATTATGCGGGGCCCCTCCTTCCAAGCCCCGTCATTTCCCCCACGCCCCCTCCCATCAGGGGACCTTGCCCCCCTTCAGTCAATCTCGTATCCGAACGCGGAGCGGCCGGCCGCACCAGAAGCGATAGCCTCAAACACGAGATCTGTCGTGTGCGGTTCCCGAGCGGCTCTGCACGCGACACCGCGACCTCACCCACCGACGTCCGATGCATGTCCCCGCACCCGGGACCTCCCACTCTCGCTCCCCACCTCGGGCAAAGAGGAGGGGGATATTGATACCCGTTTTTATTAGCCTGGTTCAAAGGAGACTATAGGTTCCCTCTTCCTCCGACTCAAAAATACAGGAAGCAGGGGCTTTCTGCTCTACGAGAGGGAGTGCAGTAAATAATTTAAACATTCATTAAAAGAAAGTGATATTACCAGTAAATTACTCTGCACTTAACTGCAGCATCCTTATTTTTAGAGGGAAAGTAATGAGAAAAAAATCATAATGCCTTGATCATTATCATGAACATGCTGCATTTCCGTAATGACGACAATCTTCACGAATCAATACCATTTTATCCTATTTGTTCTTTACACAGACGGACTGTTACTATACCAATAGGAAAAAATTACGAAAGAAAGAAATTATATTAATTTCCCTCGCTTCGTAACTTTCTCTATTAAATTGCCTCTTATATCATATTCTATGTGAAAAATAAGGGATATGCGGGTTATAATTTCCTTAATAAAGGCGGAATATTTCTCTCTTCCCTTATGATCTCACACGATCTACTGGCGTTTGATAAAAGAAACGACCGGTTTTAACCATTGCAATCACTTTTTCATAGAACATATTTTTCTCAAGTGGATAGAAAAAATTCAGGTGCTGGGAAAAAAAGTAAAACTCTATCATTTACAGAAATATCATGAGTTTAGTCTTTATTGATCGTTTGGTGTATTTTTTGCGCGAGTCACGACCATTTAAAATAGCCTTAGAAACGATATACTAAACCATGTGCGACAAAAATCGCTCACATACAACTTTTTCACTCCTTCTACAAGCCTGATAAAGACATGTATAATTCTTTTTGAGGTGTGACAAAACATTAGGTAAAATTTCAAGGACTGAAAACAATTCCTATATTATAAGGGAAAAATGCTCAATAAATAAGTTTTGGAAAATATTAATCCTAAAATTTTATGTCGTAACATAACCATAAATTTTAATGTGGGAATTGGTTCAAATAGCAAAATTGAACCTCGAAAAGTTCCTACAATCATATTTATAGAGTTTTGACAAACTTTAACCATATATAATGGTTTTAGTGTAAATATTACATAAAAACATCATTTTACTCAGCTAATATTTTTTTAGTTATCATTCCCGAAAAACTCAAAACCCGAATCCACAAAGTTGCAGGCTCGTAAACACGTACAAACATCGTGGAGAAAATTGCTAAAACGCGTTTATGGGGTTTCAGAACGTGTATTTTTTTTCTGGAATTTCGAAGAAAATGTTTTCATGGACAAAATTGTTTCCCCAAACGTGGTACGAATTGAGAAAGTAAATTAATGTAAAATGGGAACGGTATAAAGTTTTAGGCCTGGAAAGTGAGTTCATACGAAAAATATAAGCAGCATGTATAAAATAATACAAAACATTTACTTCAGTAAAAACCATAAATGACCTAAATTTATGTGGATATAATAGAAATCGAGAAAGCAATTATCAGTTAAAACAAAGCGGTTCTTTCATATCGAAGACACGATTGAAAAACATTACAGGTCATTGACCCTTTGGCGGAGAAAAAGTAAGTAATTAAATCATTGACTCCATGTCCGCTCGTGTTGTTTGCTATCATTGAAAAAAAATTTTTCGTTTGATCGGGCGTCCTTAGTCCTAGTGTGTCCACATCAGAGAAGTTTATCAGCGATACCCCGATTTAGGCGCCTACCATCTCTAAATTTCTTGACTGTCTGAGAAATTATTTGAACGTTAAATTATGTACGCTGTATGGGAAACCTCAAAGGGATGCACACGTGATCTTAGAAAGTTTAGCAATCCCCACTTTAGAAAAAAAAACACGCGTGAACCTGAACGATAATGTCACGCGGTGACATACAACAATGAGAAAAAGGGATAATGGAAAAAGCAGATAATCATGGTCGCGCGCAAATGCCAACAAATGAGCACGAGTGGGGAAGGGGCGAGGGAAGGGTGGCTGAAGTGGCTGGGAGAGAGCGAGACAGGGACACGAGCCGGGAAGTGAGCGAAGGAACGAGGAACCTCACGTGAGATGATGATCTGAGTTCGGGTGAGGGGAGGAGGGATGTGGCAGAGGTATGTGGTAGCATGTGAAGTGGGGTAGGGAGAGAATTGGAATGGCGGAGAAGGAGGAAGGGCGGAATTGCGGCGAGGGAAACCAGAGGGGAAAGGGGGAAGGGGCTAGAAGGACGTTCCGTGTGTGTCCTGGGAGGGGGGCAGGGGGAAGCACCCTGTGCTTCGAGGGGCGGGGGGATCACGGGATGAGGGCGATGGCGTTAATGTAGGACAGGAACTATGGGTCTGTGGGTAAGGAAGGGAAGTGAGGGCGCTTAGCTTGAGGTTTTCGGGAGTGGGGAGGGGATTTTCCGAGGGGCGTGAGTGTGCCACGGAGGGGAGAGAGGAGGGATAATGGGCAGGGGAGGAGCAGGGGGTGGGAGGGAGTATTCGCCCGTCCGAGAGAGATGAGAGCGAGGGCATGGGATGGAGATAGCGAGGAGGAAGCGGGCGAAGGAAACTGATGGTGATTGCTGAGCGGGAGAGAGAAAGGGAGATGGAGATAAAGGAACCAGGGGAGAGAGAGAGAGACAAAGAGAAAGGGAGGGAGAGAAGAGAGTTTTGGGTGCAGGCGGAAGATGACGTGTCCTTACTGGAGATTATTTGGGAAAGATACATTTTCGGGTGTGTGCGCTCGCGCATGTGTGCGTTGCGTCCGTGCGTATGTGACTAGAAAACGCAATAAAGAAAAAAAAAGAATTACCTCTCTTGAGCCCCTTGACAAATGGGAAACACGAACGTCTATCCCTTTCTTTAGCCTCACTCCCCTTACCACACACACACTCTCTCTCACTCACTCACACACACGCACACGAACCCAAGTCCGTCCTCCGAGAGGGCTTCCACCCTCCGTCCAATCTGATCCTTGTGCTTCCATCAAATTGCTGTTTTACTCCAATGTCTCTCTCTCTTTCCCTCCTCATTCTCCTCCTGCTCCCCCCGTACGCCACTCCACCCACACCACACAAATTCCTCCTCCGTTTTCCTTCCCTAGACACGTTCTACCTTCAAGACGAAAACCCCCCACCCTCCCTCTCAGTCTTCTCCCGACGCTCCTTTACTCTTGGCACGCCACGCATCTTCAAATGGCCACGTCGGGTAGGCATTCGGCACCGTTTCTTTCCCGAATTACTGCCCTTCCGCCGTCGCGTAAGCCACCCTGCTCCGTCCTCGAGTCTTTTTCTCAGTCCTTCGCAGTCAGTCTTGTCTCGGTTACCGATCCATCCGCGGACAGCGAAATGTGCATGAGATCGTATCCCTTACCCGCTCACGGGGAGGGCGGTGGAAAACGAAATACCACGGGCGCTTGATTGTGATCGCCGACGACGGCGACTTCACCGAATTTTTTACCCTTCGATCCGCGCGGTTGCCAGCAGAAACAAGGACTCCCCACACAGGGTGAAGGGGCGGAGGGAGATGAAGTGGGGGATGGGGTAGGAACCCGTGAGCCCAGGGTTCATTCACCATATATTCTTTTTTTTAGGGCAAGTGGGAGGTTCGGAAGAGTTGCGTGACGGACGGATAGCTTCCGGATTCGGTCTTAAATTGTAAATTGAGGTTAATAATAATTCATCCATCCTCCATTATCGCCTTTTCAAACGCACGAGATTGACCTCTTCACGTGTTCGGGGAATTGCTGAAGGTGGGAAATCTCTTTTATGGATTGAATGCGAAAGAATCTCAATTAGAGATCCGCGCTCTCACCACCACTCTCCTCCTCCACAGCGTTTTAAAGGTCTTCGGGAGGCGAAGATGAGGCATGGACGGTAGAATTCATTGCCCCCGAGGATGGGGAAGACCCCCAAATGTTGTGTTTGCGGGTTTTGGAAAGGGTGCCGAATGTGATTGAAGACTTTCTAGAGTGACACCGGGAAAGGTTCACACTTTCTAAGGTCTGGCCGCTAATTTCCCTTGCACAAATGTTCACCTTTTATTTTACGTTGCTGATGCAAAGGCTAAGATAGGAGAAGGAACAGGTCGAGTGAAGGGGCGCCTCCTTTGGGGAGCATCTAAAAATAAAACGTAGCTGCTTGCTCCCTCTACTGCCTGGACTTAATATTGGCCCCTCGGATGCTACAGGACCGGAATTTCTACTTCGTGAGGAATTTCGGCCCCATAAATTCTATTAAAAAACGGATATTTTAAGATATTCTTAGAAAGTTCATAAACAAATTCCTCACGTTTTATCCGATGCGTTTTGGTTTTTCACGTATCCCATACCACTGAAACATTATATCTTATTTTCAACATTTAAAATTTAAAAATGTAATTTTTTTCAAATCTATTATCCTCTTCTCTTTTTGGGATCCTGGAGTAAATATGCTAACTGTAAGATTTACTGGCCCAATATTGTTCTTCCCTCCGTAAAGTCTTCCTTCGGGTAATACTTTCTCTCCTGGATAGAGATATTTTTTATCTACCTATAATCTCACGAACATAAGATTCCCATTAAATTGCAGATGTAGGCATTGCTGAAATCTTCCCACAATCATCGGACATCTAAAAATATCGGCTTTATCAGAAAAAGAAAAAACTAAAGCTACAAACAAATTTTTAAGTATATCATTTCGCAAATTACTACATCAAAATCGATATTTTACAATTATGAACGTGTAATACGTTGACCATTAAATTCTATAATCACATTTATTACTCGGATTATTTTTCTGATATTCTCATGGTATGATTCTAACGAGTCAAATTTGTATTCTTAAACAGTATCATTCCTGGAGAGTAAAAATGTCATTAATTTAATGTGCCTTCAAAACAGTTAATTCCAGTGGGCACATCTCAGGACGACAGTAGCACATACATTATTAATCTCAACGGGTAAGAAAAAGTGTTTTCTCTCGTTTGCTTCAATAAGGCATTCTGAAAAACAAGTAAGTTTTACAGCGAATATATTTTTCGTCCTATTTTCGTCATCTAAAGAGACATTATTTAGAAATTGGAGTTAAAACACAAATCTATAACTAGGATGACATGCCTCTTGAAATCATTTGAGTTTGGGCAAATTTAGTGCGGTCATTTCCCAATTAAAATTACTTGGCCTAGCATTTATTCTAGCTCCTATACTGAGGCTTTCCTTTAAATAATGGCGATGAACCACAAACTCGTCAAATACCCTACCCGACCCGGAAGAATTAATATTCAAATATATATCGAGGGACGAAATTCTTATTCGCATTTCAACAATCTTCCCAACCCTTTCCGATAGAGGATCAAAACTTTGAAGGGAAGGAAGAAACTTACAGTGGAACCCCATCACTTCAGAACCCGACCCAAATCTATCGCGTGATGGATTAAGAACTGTGCGAAACCATATATTCGGGCGACACACTCACTTCGAAATCCCTCGCGTGGATTGTCACCGTGGGAAACTCTCTCGATCCTCCACGGAATCCATTTTACGTGGTCGATCACGGGGCACGGAGGGAGGCGGAGAGAGGGAACGGGTGGTGGTGGGAGAAAGGGGGGACGAGAAAGAAGGGAAAGAAACGACGAGAGGTGTGCGTTGGGAGACGGAGAGAGAGAGAGGCTTTGTCTGACGCCGAATGTCACCTGGGGGTTATCCGGATTATTTCTGGGGGCGTGGGGAAGGGGTGGGTTGAATAAAGGTTTCCGTGTCCTTTTTAGCGCTCAGTGATGGGATGGGTGTGTTACCCGAGAGAGATTGAGAGGGCGAAGGGCCCTTTTGGGTTCGGGGTGGGCGGTGGGGGTTGGGATGTAGCGGGTCGTGTGAGAGCACAGGGGGGGGGGGATCGGGTGTGCAGGTAGGAGCGCCACACGTGGGAGGGAAGAGATGAGAGCCAGACGCCATGGATGGATGTGTGTTTGTCTCTCTCCTCTTGGAACAAAGGATTCTCGAGAGGAGGGCTCGTGAGCCCAGAAGGAGGAACAAAAGGGTTTTTATGGGTGGGAAGGTGCTGCGGGCCCATGGTGTGTGCACCACCCCCGGGGGCGGGAGTAAGCGGAGGGTGGAGAGCGAGGTGGGCGATGGTGAGAGAGAGAGAGAGAGTGAGTGTGGCGACATGGGCTGGGAACATCGCGAGCAGGTCGTGCGAGCGGAGGGTTGGGATTCGGGCGAGGAGACGGCGAAGCCATTCCGACCATCGGGTGCGGTGCGAGAGCCCCACCACCCTTTATCTCTGGGCGAGGCGACGTACGTGGGCACAATCTCTCCCTCTCTCCTCCCCAAATCCTTCCAATGTCCCCCTCCAATATCCATCCCACCCTCGTGAGCCCAGATCGCGAGGCGATTGCCTCAAGGCGTTTATCCTCACGGCCGCCCTGGAGGGCGCGAGGGTATCAGATCGGGCTCACGCGGCGAGAACAGGGGGAGGGGAGTGAGATAGGGAAGAAG
Organism: Hetaerina americana; assembly: GCF_022747635.1. Classification (NCBI taxonomy): domain Eukaryota; kingdom Metazoa; phylum Arthropoda; class Insecta; order Odonata; family Calopterygidae; genus Hetaerina; species Hetaerina americana. The sequence goes on from NW_027286875.1 coordinate 2,186,413, forward strand.
AAAAATATTGAGGAACTAAAAATTACTACCGTGAGCGCTTTCCCTTTTCGGTCGAACCCCTTGGACTCTGCGGGTGTGGGGGGAGGGGGGGGAGTGGCGGGAGTGAATTAAGCGACGAGAGATTGAAGTATGCAGCATAGGAGAGCATCTCCCTCGAATTTGACGAGTCGACGTAGCCTCCGCTTTTGTTTGCTCTCCTCCTCCCACGGAAACCAACAAGGTCCTCCCTCGCTCTCTCTCTCTCCCGTTCCCCTCCCCAAAAACACACTTTATGGTTTTCATTTCCCTCGAACGGGGCGGGCTTACCTAATCGGGATCAACTTGGTCGTTTCCCGGTCTTTTAACGACGATGACGCAAGAAGGTGGAACGACGCCACCCTCGTTCGATTAACGGGTGCCGTATTATTTGTCTTCCCTTTCATCCCCCCCCCACTTTTCCACCTTCCTCCCACCCCCCGTTTCCTTTTTTATAGCGGGAGCCTCTTCTCAGGCGCAATACTCGAAGTGCTTTCTCTCTTCGACTCCGTTTATGCGGAACACGCGCCGGGCCCTTTCTAATCTTGGGACATAAATGACTTTCACCGAGGATCAATTTTATTGTATTTTATTTATTTTTTCTTCCAACCAGGCGTCGCATCAATCACGGATAAGCATGTGCGACATTCCGAGCTTTTTCTCATTTCCTTCGGAACGTGAGACGGGGGTATATTAATTCAATTTTTGGATGAACCCCGAGAGTTTTTGAGTCGAGTAGAATGAATTTCCATCGGGAAATTTCTCTCCGTCGCCCTAAGGAATTCTTCTCATTTTTTTAATTTCTCTTTCGGATCGACGTCTGGGAAAGAGAGTGTATTATGTGAATGGACGACGGTTTTCGAGGAAACCTGGTAATTTAAAATACACCGCCACGAAAATTGACACATTCCCACAACAAGTGCCGTGTTTTATGCGGAATTGAATGTTAAGGAACCCCCGCCCCCCAAATACTTACACGCTGGAGATGGAAGCTCATCTGGCAAAGCAGTGCTGAGGCCAATTTCGAGATTGCCTGGTTCCTCTGGGAGTTTCCGTACTGGAGCCGATGTCTCGTACTTTAGTCCACATTCATTCCACTCGAGCAGAAGTTTGCAGGCTAGGGCTGGATAGGATATCATCGGCTGCAGTGAAACTGAGAGCGTGCTCTTCAAAACGGATCAGTTTGTGTATGCTTTTCACGCATTCAATTAAGTAAATGTTAGCCTGCAGTGAAACTAATCGGAGGCGTTCCTCATTTGAATTGAATCGTCAACATCACTTATTTGATTAATTTGGGCGATATCTAAGATTCGGAAGAAGTGTGGATGAAGCACAATACCAGCTTTTCTGACGCGGTGTAAATGTACATATAAGAAATGGACTTCAACTGAACGGCATTCAACGAACGTTTCAAAAGAAAGAATTTTGCGTCAATTGACTTCACTCCAAAACCGTTTTTGGCGCTTAATCAATTGCAGTCTATCACGGTCCAATTTGTGCTCCTTTGACGAAATAGATGCAAGGGAATGATGGCGATCGGGGCCAAGATTTTCCTGTCCCATTTCCCTCCCTTCGCTCAATTGATTGTTCAGCCCATCGCATATTTTTATCGCGATATCATTCGGGGAGGCGTTTTGACCGAAGAGGAATGGACTGGGCCACGAGGGCACGAGGCAGTGGGCGGAACCAGTGCAATCAATAAGTGTGGGTGGCATATCCGCGTCGACCGCATGGTAACACCACCGAACTACGTCAAATCCGACCTAGGCAAACTGACGTAACGCCCGTCCTTCGATCCGCCGAGTTAAGATGTAGGAGGGCGGAAGGAGAGGTCGCTTCCACAAATCTACCCTCCGCCATCCCCCACACGAAAGGCAAAAAGAGTCCAGGGCCACGGGGGATGTGGTGAGCGGAGGGAGGAGTTGGAGCTCAAACCCCTCTCCTCCTCCCCCCCCCCGTACACCGAAAAGAGAGTGGAGGACGTGGAAAAGGAGTGGAGGCACGGAATGGGAGTGACAGTCGTTTTTGTCAAACCTCCAAATTGGAAACAATTACTTATGAGGGAGCACCTGTTTCGCGCGAGCGTTTTCCGCCGGGAGTGAATGATGAGAACGCGGCAAAACTTTTCGGCGTTCGCTCCGAGTCCCCCGTTTAATTTTTAGCGCTCCATTCTGCGTTCGATCTGTGGGGTCGGGGTGAGCGGAGTGAATGAGGGGGAGGATAAGAGAGAGAGAAATTTAAGTCCCACGCGGCCGCATAAATAAATGAAAACGGCTCTGCTCGATTGAGGAGGAGGAGGATTTAGGGGGTGGGGGGTAAGGTTAAGAGGGCTATGCGAGAATGAAAGAACGTTGGTGGGAGTGTTTTTCATTATTTTCTTTTATCACCAGGGTTTTCCACCGGGCTCGAAAAACGGAGGCACTTCGCGTCCCATTCCCGTTCTGACGGCTGAAATGTTTTGCCGTTTTATTTTGGCAAACGATTTTGCACAGCACCTCCCCAATATCAAAAAATTAGGCGCCGGGGTCACGGTGCTTTGCTGTGCTATTGCGCCTTGACACTTTTGGTGGTGAAAACCTTACTTTATTCTTCAATGCCCCAGAAAACTCTCGATCCCTAGGGGCTCTGAACGCTCCTCAAAATTTTCTAACCCTTTCCTGTGCCTTTGACGGTGACGCAGTGAGCTGGCAGTCATGTTAGTGGTTAATGGAAAAATGCAGCCATGAACGGGCAATTGTCATCCATGGAGTGATCATTTTAATGGTGAATTAAAAATAAATTACATAATCAACGCATTCTTGTTTAACTTAATAATGGCATTAATAAGAAAATGTAAATCAGTAAAAATCGATAGTGAAAAGAATTTTGCTATCTATTAAAGAAAGTTGATATGAATTTGGCTACTTGGCGAAAAAATGAAATCATTTACGAAAAGGAATTTTTGTGGTAGCAAAATAAATTACAGTAAGTTCCCCTGATCGGTGGAATAATGAATGTGATGTATTCTTGTAATAGGCATACATCACAGTCTAGCTGCTCTTTTTAATCTCAAGAGAAAAATCTTGCTTTCTTATACATTTTAAGGGAAGACTACGAATACAGGCAATTAAGTAATATAATATGCAATTAATTAATTACGCTCGTAGAAAATTCAACGCTCTCAACACAAATGGCGAGATTACAAGGGTAATTTTGGCTGAGGCTTGCGAAAATCCCAGTGGGGGTAATTATGCCCTCCATTCCACCCTCAATGAGTCAAACCGCGTGCGATATATTAAAAAATTCTTTCGATTTATCACGGAATAATCTCACTAAGCTAAGCCCGTGGGAGCTGACTCTTATGGTGGAGCCTCATCCATGAAGCATTTCCCGTCTCGTCCTGAAAAATCATCCGTAATTAAACATTTTTGAGTGCCCCTTACCCGCTTTCCTTGTGAGTGTAGTATATCATCTTCCCTAAGCTCGTTTCCACCCGTTTCCCTGTCACCCCCATCTCCCTCCCGTCCTGAAATGTGAGTAGTGTAGGGTAGACGGGGGGAGGGGAACCCTAAAGGTGTATCAAGTCCTATTAGGGGCAAAATGAGGACTTGCATGAGGGTACCCTTTCTGCGTTCTGTAGCCGGTCCGAGGGTGGCGGGCGGAGGCGGGAGGGGTAACAGGGCTCGGACGACGGGCGGAGTGAATAAAACCAGGATGAGGAGAGGAAGAGACGCTTTCGGGATGGGAATCACGGTGCTAGCTCAAGGGCTCAAGAGGCGCCTCGGGCCGGGAGGAAAGGGAAAGTGTTTGGAGGAGGAGACAGCGGCTGTGGTTCCCCGGCGAAAGGAGAGCCATCGCCGGGACTCACCCTTCCGCCTGTCCCCCTCCGCCTCATCACTGCCTGTTATCTTAACAGGGAGCCCCCACCCCCCACGTCTCCTCTCCTTCGTTTACCGTCGTCTGGAGAAAGCGGTGAGATGAAGGAGGCAGGCGGGAGGAGATGTCTTAGGAGTTGCGGGGTGTGGGGGGTGGAGAGGGGGGGGTTCAGTACGCGGTTGCCAGAGGTGACAGTCAACACATCACGACGAAGAAGAGGGGTTTTGGGATGAAGAGGCGTGAGTGTGGGATGGGTTGTTATTTTGTGAGCGACGATGCGGAGCAGCGGGACAGTTGCGTTGTTTACCTCCTCGTAAGGGGTGCTTTGCCCGCGCGTGTCAAGTGATCCCACCTCTTTCCGGGCTCTCGACCCTACTTGCTCCTTTCCCCGACCTCATTCCCGTGAGGAATGTGAACTCTCGCATGATTTACTAATATTTTGATCACCTCAAGGTGTGCTGGTTCGTGGTATGCATTCGGATATTTTTGTCATCAACTTTACTAGTCATGTTTACTTTGAAATCGTGGTGGTAGTGTGTATCGCCGAAATGTTTTGCAATCGAAACGATTTCACGACTTCTCCTTCGATCTAAAGGCGTTCAAAATGAATACTTTGGTATATCGGATTCGTTGAAAAGATATTTCAGTCCCAAAATGTGCACTGATTCATCTTGCTTTTTTGTTTTTTTTAAAACTTCGAGTTCAGTAATCCCATCTACAATTAATATGTACCGTTTGGGCTGCCAAAGGCATTCGAGGCATCCGTTACCGTCGGAATCGATTCCTATAAATCTTCACTTCCGTCGTAAATCAAATTTTGCGGTGTCTAAAAGGAGTCAAATGACTGATTGGAACGTTAAAAGAGAAAAAATAATCTCATTTACCAAATGTTGGAAGATTCATAATATTCTTGCTGGCGTAAATGAAAGTTCAAATGCATATACGAATGCTCGTTCGAGTACGATGTGTGTGCGTGTGTGCGTACATTCACGCACTTAGGCGGCGATAATGTAGGTTAATTAATATTCTCTTTTTTTATCTAATATCATTGTGGTTAAATGCGATCAAAATAATGCACGAAAAATAGAAATAAGTTTCTTTGAAAATAAAATATTGATAGAACTTCATAATTTTTCATCCTTTATTGAGTATTTCGCGAACGTTATAAAAGGATAAATATACCAAACTTTCATGCACGAAGCAGGAAATACCCTGTCAACGTAAGGCGCCAATATTAACGAACTCAACTCCGGGAACGTAATCCTTTAAGGTATTTTGCTAATGAATATACGAGAGAAATTAACTCGTAATTAAATGAAGAAGTTACGAGGCCGCGCTCTAAGTGCCCCTAAAAGCGTTCTACATTAGAGGCAAACGCAATTAAGTCATCTTGCCCGAAAACATGGTTATGCTTCAAACACCTACAAAACTATTGACATAGCATGCTACCGTAGCCGATGAATTTTATCTTCAATCAGACTTAAAATTTCCATTAAGGATATTAATAGTCTAATTAAAATTTGGCTTAAAACAACAACCACAATTTTCGTCATTAAACAGTTTCAATTAAAAGTGAAACGACGCTTTATTATTAACCAATACTAGTGTAATGATCACTTGACATGGCATTATCCATAAAACCGCTTTCTCGAACGATTGCAGCATTCTGGAGGTTATGACTTGGTTGTGGATTCCATTATAGGGGGAATGTGAGCTTCTTTCCTGGTGACATTTTCCGTTGTGCAAGAGTTTAGGATTAAGGCTTTCGCTGCTCAGCAATTTGCGAACGGTTTTTGAGTAACGACTATAAATCGAAACCATCTTCTCTCGCTCTCTTGCCCAAACCTGAGGGTGTAGACACTTTAAACGCAATAGTTTCGAACTTCATAATGCTCTTAAAAAATTCGTGTCACTTCGTCGTTGACTCTTTTCTGATTTTTACCCGGTTTTTCATCGAGTGCTTATTCTTAACGCCCATTGTTTTTTTGATTGAGTTGATGCTCCATTGCGAAACCGAGTTAAGCAACGTATCAATTTGCATTTGTGAAATACTTAAACGCTCTTCTCATCCCGTCCAGCATATGACTTTTTGGACCACCCCTTCCAGATAACCTCGTGACATTACGAATCGGGGACATTTTACGTTTAAAGCGAAAGCAATTTTCAGTGATTCCCAAGGCATTAGCTAAACATCATTTGAGTATGACATTTCCTCCAACTAAGCGTTTTACATTAATCTTAAACGTTTTCTTTTACGTTCTGACGTTCGCCCAAATATGTACAAAACTTGAGTGAAAAACTTAAAACATAGATTTCATGATGGGATGCTTTGACGTGTGGCGATTTCTTTTATCCTTATTTCCTTTGTTGAGTGCTATTAGTCAAATATAATTTTACAAATAATGTTTCCAGACAGGTTTGGAATCTGAATCACCTATCAAACTGCTGCAAATTGTGGTTAGGAATAACAAGCCTTATTTTGGTGCAGTGGTTAACAGAAATATGTATGATAGAAATTCAAAAATAACTTTTTGTAAATGAATATATCGACATATATATATATATATATATATATATATATATATATATATATATATATATATGGAGCGTTCGAATATCTAATAATCCATATTAGTATAGGTTGGTATAAATTTCTTGATAGAAACGCAAATAGATATGTTGGGGAAAGTACATAATCCATAGTTCTCAAAAACACGTAATTATGGAACGAAACTGACGGTTTATCATATATATTTGATAGTTTAAAGAAATGTTTGCATTGCTATAGAAAAAGGCCCTTTGTATTGTAAAGTATATTGTTGCCTATAATATTCCAAACAGAAGCCTGCACGAATCATTTCAATTCATATGTATACGCACATGCACAGCAAAGAATTGGCCATAAAATATTTTCCATAAAACCTAATAATAAATTTTATATATGAATTGTTTAAATTGACTTAAGAATCTAAAAATACTTTCTACTTTTATCGTTACAGATACGTTCCAGTGAACATACTGCTGACAGCCGTTTTTGAAAATAAAAGATATTTAAGAGGATTGATCATGTCCTATACGAAGATTTTGGGTAAATAATGCCATTCTATATTCTTACATAATTTAATTGATATTTGAAAATTTTAATATACGATATTGCAATGTGGTAAAAGCAAAATTCCCTTTGATGAGTAATGCCACGAATTGATATTTTTATGCCTATGAGAACATGCTTTAACAATCCTATGAAAATAATCCCAGTAAAGATATATATAACTAACGCGGCTTTTTGGTTAATTATGAGTTAAATTTCATCATCTCATGCAATGCAACTATTGAAGGGTAGTCACCGTTTAAATAAAATATATTTCAAATAATTAATCTTAGTTAATAAATTGATTCGGTCAAAGAGATCGTGGAAATGACCTATGCGTTGGAGATAATCCTTTAAAACGTTAATTATTTACTTTCAGTGACCCTGGCGGTCCTCTTCTTGGGGCAAGTCTCAGCTCAGCGACGACCCCCTAATTACAGTCTCGATGATATGCCAGAAACTAGTTTCGACTGCAGCGATAAAATCGTCGGTGGTTACTACGCCGACCCGGAAGCTGATTGCCAGATGTTCCACGTCTGTGTTCGAATGCCAGGAAATGACGTAAGTATCTAATATATCCTCTTTTTCGTTTATACTGTTTAAATTGCTCTCGGTTTCATCTATATGAAGTCCATGTATTTATGTTTGTAATTTTACTGCTTTTCAATGGCAATGATTTTTTAAGGATTCCAATTTGGAATATTTTACCCGTTTACTATTTTTTTAATTACATCTTTTTAGAAGAAACGAAGCTAAATTCAGATTTAACATTTTTACCAACTGTCAAGGGAAAAATTTCATTTATGTGTTTTCATTCCTATCACCAAGTTTGTAATCATTTTGCATGGGTTCAATGTTACGTCAAATATTTTTTTTCTTTCATCAGGTTCAAGACTATCGTTTCCTGTGCCCCAATGACACAATGTTCGACCAGGAGAATAGAATCTGCGCAAATTGGTTCGATATCGACTGTGAAGCAGCAGCCGTCTATTACGGAAACTCCTTCGATCTCTACAGAATCGGAAGCTCGGGCAATGTCGATCAGAGACTCACTGAGGTAAGAAATAAATGTGAAGTACGAAATATTAATTGTGCTTCAAACAACCTCACGAACCCACAATTTCTTAGCGGAAATCGAAGGCAAGAGTAAATGAACTAATTGAATAAGAAGAAATAACAATTTTCCCTTGATTTATCATCTTCTAGAGTGATTTTATATATATATATATATATATATATATATATATATATATATATGTATAATATACACACATGTTTATGTAGTTTTTTGAAGGGAAGTTTCACGGACGGGAAAAATAATTTAAACGGACAAGAAGATGGCGCTAGCGAACAAAAACACAGAGAAACGCATGCAAATGAAACTCATACGTATTCCGAATTGTCTGGTGGCCAAACCACCTTCATCCGGGAATTCAGTTCCTTCTTTCTCCAGAGGAAGGCGATTTGGCCTCCGAAAATCTGGAATACGTGTGTTTCATTTGCATGTATTTCTCCGTGTTTTTGTTCGCTAGCGCTAACTGTATACGTAACTGTAGCGCTAACTGTACTTATTTAATATATTCCCAAACATTTAAAAGAAAGCACAGTTGTGCAATTAACACTAAGGATTCCTTTCAAACAGATTTGGTTTTATGTTATTGCCAAACGCTTTTGCCCGTCTTTCCAATAATTAAGATAGATCACTTCTATCCAAAAGTGCGGTTAGACATATTTTTATTCATAAATCCCATCGCCTGTGAAGAGAGTTCGGCAGAACGATAATGATTAAACGGCATGCTTCCGTACATTTACTTCCAGATCGTGGCTTCACCCTCTCCGATCATAGCTCTTGGTCCTTCCACGACCCGCGCTCCGCTGGCGAACAAGCCTCGCACCGCCGGCAGCGGATATTACGCCAACAGAAGGGCCGGCCCGAGGAATAATTTCGAGACGAATAACGCTGCCGAAGAGGAGGCCCTCATCCGCAGCGCCACGGGAGACCGCCGCCTACAGAACGCAAATAGCCCGGCTGATCTCGAGGCCGAGCAGGAGAGCTACGATGACACCCCTAAGAGACGAAATAATCCCAAGAAGGCGCTGCGCAAGTTCTCCCGCACCCGAGGAGGCAAGGACGAAGCCTACAGCGGATCCTCAACCAAGGACGAGAACGCCTACAGTAGCAGCAGCAGGGTTTACTTCAGCTCCACGACTCCAGTCCCCACTCCAGAGGCGACCACCGCGGCGAGCTACAGGAATAATTACAACAACTACCGCGGATCCAGTAACTACGACGGCTTCCAGAGAAACGGGGGTAACAACAGGAACAGTTTCGTTTCCACCACATCCGCAGCCCCGGAAACCACGGCCAACACGAGAAAATTCAGCAACGATTACAGGGGTTCAAGCCAACCACAGCAGCCAGTGAACTATAATTTCCAGCAACAGAGGGATTACAAGGTCCCGTCCACCATCTCCGCCGCAACCACCTTCGGGAGCAGTCCCTCGACGACCCCCAGCCCTTCCCAACCGTCCTTCTCCGGAAACTTCCAGAACTACCAGAAACCCCCAAGTAGACCGAGCGTGGCCTCCACCGCAGCACCCCAGAACACAAATTCCTTTGGGAGCAACGATAGGAGCCCACTCCCTACGACATTCTCCCCCAATTCAGGCCAAAACAATTACAACAACTACAATTTCAACAGGAATGGAAATAAGAACTACGATAGCGCTAACCCAGCACCAACCACTTACTCCCCTCCCACATCCAAGGCAAACAACTACAACTCGTTCGCCAGCAACAACTACAACAACAATGGAAACTTAGCCCCCACAACTTATTCGCCGGCCACTTCCAAATCCACAAATTACAACCCTTACACGGCAAACTTCAATAACAACTACAACGCCCAGACTTCAACTACATTGGCGCCCCAGACCGGCTCAGACTTCACCTCTTTCAGAACAAGCAACTTTCAGCGAAACAATTACAATGCTTTCCCCTCAACCACCGCTGCGCCCAATTCTTTCCCTTCGACAGCTTTTGCGCCTACAAGCAGGAGGCAACCTTTCAACAACAGGAGGACGTTTCAATCTCCTCAACCTTACCAGGCATCAGCTGACGATGAAAAAGAATCCTTGAACACCGCTCAGAGCGCCAACTTTGGATCCAGCGATGAATACCAGAGCAGCAACGCTTTCCGTCGTTTCAACAACAAGGCTCAAGTAAACCAAACCAAGACTTACTTCAGCTCTACGCAGGCGCCTGCATCTTACCAAACAATCGACAGGGGAAGCAATAGGGCACAAGGAGTTAATACCGAGACTACGGTGGCTTTCACAACGAGATCCCCATACAGATTTCCTCAAAACGATAGGACGAATTCTGGATTCTCAGCAAGCACAGCAGCCGCTCCCACGACTCGAGGAAATAATAATTACCAATCCGGAAACACCTACTCCAATCCAATTCCCAGCAACTCCGGAACACAAGCAGGAAGTAGCACCAGGGCTAACAATGGCTTCGTGAATCGTGCTCCAGTAACCACCGCTCGTCCACAGGGCGCGGCTAACAATCAACCACAGATTCCACAAGGGCAGAACGAGCAACAGAAGGGAGGAGAGGCATATGACTACGCATACTATGATGACGGAGAAAATTTCGACTACGACGGCTTTGCGGCAGAAGCTGAAAATCACTTTGGAAAAACCGACAAAGCATCCAAGGTCACCCCGTCAGTCCCAAGGAACTGAACCCCCAAAAATATACAAAGACTGGAATGACTTTTTACTCATGTTCATCTGATGTGCAAGTAAAGGATCAGCTGTCAAAGTTCCTTTTCTCGCGCACGAGAATGTGTTTAGTGCAAAATGCATCTTTCCCCATCTCATACTCCTTTCATGCTTATATGTACCACTAATCAAAATTCCATTCAATCGAGTGACATTATGTGAGTTGAGCGAGTATTTCAGGCAATCCCCCTCAGGTTCAAATATCGATTCCACATTGGATTGGCTAGTTAGACCATGCTTCACGTTCAGATATGCCCCTTTACCAAATGTGCCAAATGCAATGCTGTTTGGAACATCTGATTCGCTGAAGATGATGAGATAATCCATAAGAAAAATGAGCGGACTTTTCTCTTGTCGTATCACCTTCCGGTATCAAGATATTATCACATTGAGCTCTCATTTCATTGTGATCAAGAGAGAATCCATTTTGTTCGATGGTCAAATGTTCAGTGACAACGTTTAATATAGTTCAGAGATATTCGATTTTAATGAAAGTAATAAAAAAAGAACTGATTTGTAAATAAAATTGCTCAAAATTAAAGCTATAATGGCTTTTAGTACACTGAAGAACGAAGTACTAAAATGAAATGTATCAGTTTGTGATTGCACTTATTTATGAAAAAGTTTCAAATAATTGTCGAGTTTCAGTAAAATATTATTTCATGATTTCTTTTACAATTTCCCAGGCAACTTTGTTGGCCTTTATTAGTTGTCTTATGGAACACATTGTAATTGTCAGAATACCAATATATGTGTGCTTAAACAACAAATAGTCTACAAGATGTACATATGCTGGTGTAACATTTGTTTTTTTTACATTTTTTAATAAATATTTGTCACCAACCATTATTTATGTGCCTATCATTATTTAAATTTGGATTAAATTTTTTCTTTAGTTTAAAATGTATAAGTATTAGAATTAAGTTAAAAATGACTGAATGAAATTGCATTTATTGAAAAACTTTCTAAGTATTATTTTCTAATGATAGTAAATAGCTTGAATGCGTGGCACTTAAAAAAATGATTCTTTATTCAAAATTATCTCATATGTATAAAGTATAACTAAAAATCTACCTGGGATTTTGTTCTCTTCAGCACTGTAATTAATTTTTAAGTTCGCATTTTTGTTGCTTGTATAACAATACCTTTATCTGCACTTACATGAGGTGTCCTGTGTGTATTAAAACAAAATGAATATTGATTACCAAAAACATTTTACCTTTTTACGACTTAGATACACATTTTTAAAATAGAAATTTACATTCGTTTTCTTAAATTCAAGTGCCTTAAAATAGAGATTCATTAATCTTTTGACCAGAGTTCACAAAACACATATCGTAGATACCAAATCAATTGAATAAAACCTACCGCGACGAATTTAATTTCAACAATAAACCCTATTAAGATTAGAACCTAGTTTACCTCTGTCTTGTTGACCGCTGAGTGATACAAACACTAAATGAATTGAGTTAATGGTTACACAAATATGTACCCGCGATTTTCGCCGATTCGGAAGGGTCCCATAATAATCTATAAGATTAATTTCCAAGTTGACATATTTTCGTTACGAAGACCACATTTAGTTTCCCTGTGATATCGTATGCATTCCTGGGGCCCAAATAAATGATCACATCGGTGAGCCTTGTGCCCTTTATAGTTACGTTAATTCAGCGGTGAATTCAAATTAAGAATATTATTCATAACCACTTCACTTACCTAAGTCCCCCAAAGTGATCAGAGGAATATTATCCAAAAGCCCAGATGATGGCCCCAAATAGATATGTTCTGGTTAAGCCACACTGGTTAAGTTCGTAATGCAATTTCATGGTGACGGAAAACAGAAAAGTTTCGCAATTATATCAGTGTAGGATCTAAGAAGTAAAAATCCAAAAAATGAAAAGTTATTGAAATATTTCATCACAAAAATTGTGTCATGTTGAATGCTGCTACTCTTTCCGCTTAGGTCTTTCCCATCCCTCCTCAAACCTTAGTTGCCCATTGATTCTAGAAACCTAACTAGGGAACCACAATCCTATGCAGTTTAGGACCTACGCTGCATACCTTTAGGTACTCTGTAGGTATATTGGCGTTTTATAGACGTAGACAGAGTAATTGAGGTGGAAATACTTTATTGTGTGTTTGGCTGATGGGACGAATGGTGAAATCAAACCTTTTGATTAAATTTGATCCTAATTCATCGTTTTTCACCTTAAAATTGAATTGATGTTTAGCACAGACCATTGCAAAAATAAGCACTTCCCTCTATATGGCGTATTTGAGGGTAAATCTAACAAAAAATCAAAGGATCCATTTCATTGTTTCCAGTGTTACCATTTAGAGATAAGATACTTTCAAATATCTCTCTTAAAAAACTAACTACTACCTTGATCAAAAAGTTCCCGGAATAACCACCGTGTGCCGCTCCCATCGTTCCGATTTGAGTTCTGTTTTTTTTGTTAAATTGGTACATCTGTTGTTGATATCCCTTTAAATCTTAGTGTCATAACTTGACATTTGCAAAAGTTACGTAGCCAAGAGTACATCTATCTCTGTGTGTTGGCGATTTTTTACAATTGCAGAAATGGATTTAAATTTGCAACAACGAACTTGTATTAAATTTTGCGTAAAAAACGGATTTAGTGGCGCACGGACGTTGGAAATGTTGGAAAAGTGTTTCGGCAACGATTCTCTAAAAAAAACGGTCGTTTACCAGTGGCACGAGCGGTTCAGAAGTGGTCGTGAGTCAATCGAAGATGATGAACGCAGTGGCAGACCATCGACATCGAAAGTCGGTGAAAAAATTGATAAAGTAAAAGAAATGTTGGTCAATAACCGCAAATTAACCATCAGAGAAATAGCGGAGGACTTGAACATTGCCTATGGATCCGCCCAAGACATTGTGGTTAATGATTTGGGTTTCCGTCGTGTAGCAGCAAAGTTGGTGCCAAAAGACCTCAATTTCATGCAAAAAAGAGACCGTGTTGACGTCGCAAAAGACATGATTTGCGAGGCTGAATCCGATCCCACATTCATCAAAAGGATCATTACTGGAGACGAGACGTGGGTTTATGAGTACGACACGCAATCCAGACATCAGGCAAGTGAATGGCGTTCACCAAATGAGCCGAGACCAAAAAAACCACGTCGTTTTCAGTCAAAAAAGAAGGCAATGCTGACGGTTTTCATGGATTACAACGGTGTAGTGCATCATGAATTTTTGCCAGAAGGCCGGACAGTAAACAAAGAGTATTATTTGGGCGTTATGAGACGTTTGCGTGAAGCAATTCGCCGAAAGAGACCAGAAATGTGGGCAGAAAACTCGTGGATTTTGCACCATGATAACGCACCGTCGCACAGTGCTATCATTATTCGTAATTTTTTGACGAAAAATGCAACAAATACCATCCAACAGCCACCGAATTCACCTGATTTGGCTCCCTGTGACTTCTTTCTGTTCAATCGAGTTAAAAAACCATTACGGGGAACGCGTTTTAGCAGCCGAGAGGAAGTAATGGAAAAATCGCAGGAAGCACTGATGGACATACCGAAAACCGAATATAAAAAATGTTTCGAGGATTGGATCAAGCGCTGGCATAAGTGTGTTGCAGTCGATGGGGATTACTTTGAAGGGGACAATATAGATTTAGATGAATAAACTTGTATTTTTAATTTTCTGAATAAATTCCGGGAAATTTTTGATCAAGGTAGTATTATTCATTTGGTGGATACATTTTTGGCCACATAATATGTTTACGCCACAAGGGCACGATTGCATGAAACGCTTTAAGTAACTTATGGGACAGGGCGGTCCATGCATCTCTTGAGTCGGAAAAGCGACTGCATGTACTATTTCGTGAATTAGAAAGAACGGTGTTAATGGACGGTCATTTTGAGTATCTTACGTAATTGATGTGCAAAGCATAGTATATTTGGGCAGGATTCTTCTTATTTACCTTATTGGAACCCTGGATCATGAAGTTGTAGCTTCATGAATAATAGCTTCATAAATAGAGATTTCTTTTCAATTTCCTCATCACTCATGTTTTTATTTTTCCTCTACCACCAACCGTAAAGGTGAGAGTAGAGTGGAGCCTGGCACTAGTTCCTACGGCGGATGAAATTCACACATTCATGGTGGGAGAGAGAGAGAGTTATGTTTCTCTCGGACACTTGCGATTTCCCAGGAAGAATTTGCAGCCGAAAAAAATCACATCTTTGGTGAAGTTGATGGTGTTCAGCGGGGTCATCCGGAAACGAACCCGAGGCCCTCGGGTTGTTAGCCTATTCCCATCGTGAAAAATGCTATGACGATGTTGAAATTCTATTTTCATACAAGAATGAGATACACAAGATATGATGCACTAATTAAAGATGTAAGCGTTGAGAATGGAATGGCCAATGACTCAGAAAAGGTAGTCCGGCGAAAAAGTTGATAGAGGTCTTTTTATCGTAGAATAAAAGTAACAGAATGCATTCAATGCTGACACTTATTTCTGCCACATCGCATGAGCTCACAGTGGGAAAGTTTATTATTCGGCGATTGAACCTAGCATCGCAGTCCTAAACTAAAGTGAAAGAGAAAGGTGAGTCACACGCTGTCTCCTGTGGGCATTGAGCAACCCCGGCATGAGGGATTCATCTTGAGCTGAGACCTCTCGATGTGTTATAAATAGGCATGGCGGTTATTATAACGTGAGCGCGGATTAAATCAATGTGAATGTGACGTCAGACTCCTACACAGGGAGTTCAGTCTGCGTCATGTGCATTAGCCGCATGCATGCGCCAACGCATCGTTGGTCGTTACGGCTCACGAGATCGCTTCGATGCAATCGATGCGCTGAAGTGAATCAGACCGGTCCTTTGATTGACCGCGTAGAGACGCGACCTTGTCCTGCGACTAGGGAAGGCCAGAGTAACACAGACTCCAGAGGAATGATCGAAGAAATCTTTCGAGGATTTTTCATGTCGTCATAAGAGGGAACAGTCTCTCGCAATCATAATGCAAAATCCGCTTGCCTAACAGGATAAACTTCTGATTCATATTCATCTAACACTTAATTTTTATACAGATTATTTTTTTCATTTCTAGTACCGTGTTATTACGTCGACCCAAAACACCGATGAGAGGGAAATGTGATGGGGAAATTATGCCACAGACGTGGACGCGTTAGCTAAGGGTATCATTGCCTGTCGTTTCAATATCTCTAATGATTGAAGGCAAATTCTTGGCTATCCAAGCACATGGCTAAGGAACTTGTTCACCAAACATACAAGGATTCTTAAAAAACAAATCTGTCTCAAAATCTGCAAATGAGATCGTGACTGGAAGTTTTGCAACGCTTGGATATGTATTTTGAAGCCTTGTCCAAGATCACTCAAAGTTCGCATCAAAGCCTTCTAATACCGTAAACTAAACGTATCCAAGACGAAAGATATATTTTCTGGAGATAACCCATGAAACTACAAACACAAAGATCTAAATGAACCAATGCAAACCCATTTGTCCTCCACCGTCCAGTCTTCATCTTCCTGTTTTGACCTTGGCACTACTGCCTTCCAAGCTTAAACCCTTTTTGAAATTTCTTCGGTGTGTATAATGACGCCACGAAGAATCTCAATCTTTCTGACATTTGTATGCTATGGTCCCCGAACGTTCGCAATAAAATACATTCAGAGGAATGTAAAAATTTCTCGTAATTTTGTTTTCTCTCAAAGAAAAATCAATACCGAGCTAGCGGTACCAGAGAATATATATTTCTTTCGAAAAATATTGATTGAGATATACTATAGTTCAGATATCCTAGGCGCACGGGAACCCTTGGCTTTTGAGCTCACGCGTGCATATACCACTCGGTATTTTTCATCCCTGTACGGATGGTTGAAGAATAAATTAGTGTATTTTTAGAAATTAGATAATAATAATACATTTTAGAACTGTTTTTGCAATTAATTGCAAAGATTCTTAAAAGTCAGATAATTTTCAGGAATACATAATGAGTCATTCTAAGATCCCCGGGCAGGCAGGGATGGGTCGGTGGAGTAATCGTAGGAAGGGAAGAAGGGGGTAAACCAACTTGCCAACTCGGAGTCCAAGAATACATGGATTTTATGTGAAGCCTTTTTCTATTCCCTGCGCCTTTGATTTTTTCTTTCGCCGATTGGTTTGTTTTTTCATCATCATAAAAGATTAGTTTTCATTTGGGAAATAGGCAATGAAAAACTCTCTTAAAAAACTAGAGATATGATTTGAAGGTAGATGGTTTGTTAAACTCGAGGTTACTTTTTGTTATCATATAAATCTCGTTGCAATGAGGCAATTGTCCTGGTGGCAACATTCAAGTTTGGTCAACGCTCACTCTTAAAATGCACATACATACATACACAACGAGGACAGATCTTCCCACGCTACGTCATTTTTTTACAATTTTATACATCGCACCTAACCTTCTCCTATTTCTTCTATTTTTTAAAACTCTCCCATTTCAGTTTATCCAACATTTCCGTAACACTATCCGTTCTTTTGTACCTCCCAAGCAACCGATATCTTGCTGCCTTTCTTTGAACTTTTTCCATCTTTTTAATAAGTCCCACCTCATATGGATCCCACTATGAGCGAGTATTCTGGGATAGGGCTAACCAGTACCTTATATGCTTTTTCTTTTGTGGCTACGCTACTTTCTTTTAAATTTCTCATTACCCAATGAAGTACTTTAAATAACTTACATATCACATTATCTACTTGGACTCCCCAGCCAAGATCCCCAATTAAGTAAACGCCTAAATACGAGGGTTGGCTGAAAAGTAACGCACACATGCTTGTAGAGCGCGAACGAAATGACCTTCAGAAGCGCGCCAGGTGGCACGTGGAAGTAACATTTCCCCTCAATGCACATGGACACGTTTGAGCTCGTTGCGTTTATCCAGAGAATTTTGAGAAGTGGAAGGACGGAGACGTGTTCTAGTGCTATGTCAAAGCGAGTTAGACAGCTAGGTATATTCGAATTTTTAACCACTGAAAAAGTGACTCCAACTGAGATTAATCGTCGTTTAGATGCTGTTTATGGTGACAATGCTGTTGATAAATCTACTGTAAATCGATGGGTAGTAAAATTTCGCGGCTGCGAGCCTGTAAAAGCCATAATTGTTGATGAAACACAGCGGACGTCCGATCACTGCCACAGATGATAAACATTGCAAACTCGTCGAATAATTGAATCAAAATGACAGGTGAATCACTCAAAAGCGTATTGCACACCGTATTGTAATATCCAAGGAAGAAGTTTGTCGTACTAAAGGCAGCCTGGCGCCAATAATCTTGCAACATGACAACGCTCGTCCACACACCCCACGCGCAACTGGAGAGGCTCTACGAAACCTGAAATTTGAACTGATTCCACATCCTCCTTATTCCCCCCATTTTGCGCCTTGCGATTTTTATTTTTTTCCACAACTCCAGAGATACATCAAGGGTAATCATTACACATCGGGCGATAAGGTGAAGGCAGCTGTCAAGTCCTGGATTCGAGAAAAGTCGGAAGAGTTTTTCAGTGACGGAATGAAAACACCTTTAACACGTTGGGAAAAATTTGTTAGCTTTAACAGTAATTATGTTGAAAAATAAATATATGATTCTGAAACTTAAGAATTGTACTTTTATGTACCTTTCGCCCAATCTTGCTCTTTGTTTTTAATCCCGCCCTGCAAGCATGTGTGCATCACTTTTCAGCCTACCCTCGTATTTGCAATGACTGCTACATGGGATTCTTTCTCCGAGGAGGGTGTAAATATCCCTTTGTGCATTCTATTCATTTGAAAAATTTATATGCTGACTCTTGCTAACATGCTCATATTATTATTTGTAATTCAGTCGCCAAGGCGGTCGATGTTATTCTGTAGTATCACGCGGTCATTTACATGCTCTACCCATCTGTATACAATTAAATCATCAACAAAGAGTCGCACTAGAGATTTTAAATTATTTGGTTTATCATTTATGTAAATAAGAAGAGTAATGGCCCTAGAACACTGCCTTGTGAAACTCCTGCAATAAGATTTGTCTCCTTTGAAAATGCATCCGCTAGTTTTACTTTTTGAATTCTGCCTCTAAGAAAATTTTTTATCCATTGCTTTACCCTCAAATCCAATGGTAACAACTCCAACTTTAACAATAATCTATCATGAGGTACTCCATCAAAAGCTGATGAAAAATCAACAATTACCACATCAACTTCCTTTCCTTCATCTACTGCGATGCCGATATATTGGCTTAATCCCAGAAGCTGCGTTTCACATGAGTATCAAATAGTAAACCCATGTTGGTGTTTGAAAAGCCAAATATCTCTTGTTCACCATTCCCAAATGTAGTCAGTGATTCTTTTTTCCATTATTTTGCAAATAAATGATGTTGTGCTTACCGGTCTATGATTCGTGGCTATTGCTTTATCCCCTTTCTTTAAAATTTGCATAATGTTTCCTTTTTCCAATCACTAGGCAAGGCATCATTATTTAAAGTTACTTTGAATAGATAACTCAGGTACAAAGCTATTGCGGCATCACCCAGTTTTAGAATGTCAGTTGATATATTGTATAATAAAAAGAAGTTGGATGGGCAGTAATGGAGGTGATATATGGAAATAAACCCTTTCCCAATGTAAAAGTGGTGGTTTGTCACTTTATCTTTACTTTAAAAAAACTCTGTACAAGTATTTTACGATTAAATATATTTGCATTCTACAGGGACGCACCCAAAAGTGGTAGGACTGATTTTCTCTGGCGCGAACGGAGCGGTGGAGGGGGGTCTGTCTGGCAGCGTAAGGTGGAGGGGGCTCTTAGCAACAGACCAACACCAACCTTAGTTGCCTGCGGGCTGTCGTTGAGTGAGGACATCGTTTTGAGTGAAGCAAATGTTGGCCGCGTCGAAAAACAAAATGAATCTGAATTTAGAGCAACGCTATTCCGTAAAGTTTTGTGCGAAACTCGGGAAGACGGAAACTGAGACCCTCGATATGATCAAGCAGGCTTATGGGGACACTGCCTTAAGCCGTTCCACAGTATTTGAGTGGCACAAGTTATTTAAAGAGGGTAGGGAGCTCGTTGAAGACGACCATCGCTCCGGACGGCCGTCGACGGCAAGAACCGACACGAATGTGGACAGAGTGAGGACACTGCTGAATACAGACCGACGCTTAACCAGTGAAGAAATTGCAGACCCTCACAAGGTGCTCACCCGCCTCCGAGAACGCGTGAAAAGAGTCCGACCGGCCATCGCAAACTGCTGGGTGCTTCATCATGACAACGCGCCGTGCCATTGCGCGCTCGTCGTCAGACAGCTCCTGGATAAATACGGCGTTGCCACGTTGCCGCACACGCCCTATTCTCCCGATTTGGCACCACCGGACTTCTTCTTCTTCCCCCTGATGAAAAGACAGCTCAAGGGACGACGTTTTGACTCGATAAAGGCCGTTCAAGAGGCTTCGACGAGGGTCATCAACGCCATCCCCAAAGAAAATTTCCAGCGGGCGTAAGGGGAATGGGAGCAACGTTATACTAAGTGTGTAGCAGCTCAAGGAGCATACTTTGAAGATTATTAAGTCGATGTAAGTATATCGTCAATAAAATTCTTGTAAAAAAATCAGTCCTACCACTTTTGGGTGAGACCCTGTATTTAGATAAGTGGACTGAGCATATGGAGTTTGAATGGAGAAATAAAATCATAACATGCCAATTCAAACTGATATTATTGTACAGATAAGAGAATGCTCGAGATATAAAAATGCTATATGGTGTCCTTTGTCATTTCAAAGCAGACAGATACTTTTACTTTAGAGAGTAAATTTCAGCGATTTCCATTTTAAGGGATAGAGGAAAGTGATTATTCTAAATTAGCACCCTTAAGAGCCTTCCCTTAGTGATAATCTATGAACATGTGACAACTGAGGTTTTAAAGTATTGGTGAAGAACAAAATGACAAATGAAATATTAGCATACAACAGACATACAAAGGTTTGGTTGGTCTTGAAACACATACAAAAGAATAAACGAGCTAGCCAAGAAATAAGTTGACTAAATCATCCAAGATAAGGGTAAAAAAGAAGCTTTACACTTACACAATAAAGATTTAATATTTCACGGACATGACTTTGATGCTGTACATCATCATCAGGTAGGAATTCTGCAAATTTAAACCTGAAACTGTTGTATTAAATCATCCAAATCTGCATCAGTAACAAAGACGCAGTGCGACAGGTCCTTCCCTCTCCCTAACCTATTAAGTCCAAACCCATGTATTGCCATAAGAATTAATGAGTTTCAAAATAAATTTCAAGGAGGGGAGGATGTCTTGTCCCAGGCAGAGGGTTGATGATGGCCACTAATTCGGTTCCCTTTAACCTTTCTTCTCTTTAATTTAGGATCTATGAAATCTTCTTTCTGACTCCAAAAGTCAAATGCCCTTGTCATCAATCACTCTACCCTTCCCCTACCCAAACAAGGCACCTTAATTCATCCCCCTCCAATAAGCTTCCAGTCACTCCACAAAATTTATATTTACATATATTATGTCCTTATGTGATATAAAACAGGCAATTTTACATTAATTCCTAACAAGTGCCTTTACTGTGGGGTTTAACTCATAGATACCTAGTTAACAAAAAATACTACCCAATGTAATTTGGTTTTGCATACAGATGAAATTGACCTTTCCAAAATCTTAAATTTACCAGAATAGACTCCTGAACATGTTTTCACACATAAAAACTGATTTTTGAGTAGACGTGCAGGAATAATCTGAGATAATTATTAATATGTTAAATTTCAACAGTTTTTACTGCAATAGTATTTTATTATTTCTTTACTTACTCATTAACTTAACCATTATATTTCATTTATTGTTCTTACTAAAGAAAATACTATTACAAAAAATTTTGAACCTTAGATCATTTTCTTTTTAACCTTGGCTTAATTAATTAAACAATTTATTTACATGGAAACACTTTAAATAAAAAGCCCTTGATTTAATACAGGACTGCTATGGTTAGAAGTAATTACTGAGTACACAGCTTACGAGTGTAACATACAGATAATTTAATGCATAGGCTGTATAACATCAGGTTGTTTTAAACAGGGATTGGGATGGTATGGTGGTTGATGTGCTAGCTTCCCACAGCAAGGGCCCGGGTTCCAGTCCCTGTGGTGGCAGGATTTATCAGTGATATTCCATTACTACTTGGGGTATCCTGTAACTACTTTGGGTGCTATGTGGAGAGCACTTTAAGTGAGTAACCCATCCTTTAGATGGAACATTAAATTGTCAGCCCCTTGGTGAATGTCGTTAAGAGTTGGCTAATGCCAAAACAGGGTTTCTCTCCATAATTCCTCCACTCTATGAATATCCTTCCCCTACCAGGTTACCCACTTATACCTCTTGGTGTGAATGACCTCTGCTGCCGGTCATCTCCCCTAATAACTACAACTGCTACTTGAATTAACCTCCCACCATATCACTCTACACAACTGTTCTACGCATAAACTAACCTCATTGTGCAAGAACCTGTTTATGAGTTGTTGTTTTGGGGTTCTTAAAATTAGTATAAATTCAAGTGACTTCTGGTTAGTACTAAACCGTCTCTCACTCAAGGCAATGAGTCACAATTTACAATTATACTACCCCTATTATATATGCATCACATGTACCACTAAACACTATCCATGTAATTTTAAAATCAGTATTGCCAGTTATAATTATTATTCAAAACTAAAATCCTGATGTATGAAAGAAAACTCAAGCAAGGTTATATCCTACCATGAGAGCAATTAGAACTAATTGAATCTTGCACATCCCTTAGAATTTTCCCATAGAATCCCTCAGAAAATGTCATGGGATGGAAGACTCTCCATGGAAATCGAGTGCAGTGCTCAATTAGCATACTCAAAGAGGATGTGGCTATAAGCAAGGAAAGAATTGTTAAAAAACATTCATTTCCCACCACTTAATCAATCAAATATATGGAAAAGCAAGCCAGAGAAGAGAAAAAGCCTTAAGAAACATGGGCATGGAGGTGAATATTAAAGATCAAATGGTATGGAAAGTAAGAAACCTGGAAGTATAGAGAAGAACACAGGATCCACAGGAGTGGATACACCTTGATACCTAATAAATTTGCCAAGAACATGATGCAAGGGATAGTAGAAAAAAAGTTCCTGCAAGGTTATTTAAGAAAAAACAAGACCTCAAAGACGGATGTAACACAAATGGACTATCAGGGTAAGATACAATTACAATCGGAGCTAGAACTAGAATGGAGGGTTGTAATCTACAAATTCTTGAATAAATACTCCTAGAAATAATTGTGATCTTTACACCTGACCTGGCTTTTACTTAACAACTGACCATCAGACATTTTAGGCAAATGAGCAAGAAAATGCAGTATTTTTATCAATCTTGTTTTTCACTCAAAATTAACTTATGCTGTGCCTAATTTTCTTGTTAAAATTTGCCAGATCCCTTCCTATCTCCCCTCTGGAATGATGGGATATATGAACAGCCTTATATAAGTTGTAGTTTAAATGCAACTCTTCTTGATTGGCCAATTTTCAGCTCTGGCAAAGGCCATTAAGTGTAAACCAGCTCATCACCGAACCAGTTTTAGGGCATTATGTAATTTAAGGATAACCCTCATCAAACTCAAATTGACCTTTACATCCTTTTGGATGGTGCTACATCTTAAAAGAAACTTTTAAATGATTTGTCAGACATTGTCTGAGAGGACCGCACATTTTCACAGACGTATATTTCCCAGATCTCAAATCCTAAATTTTGGCCTGGTAGTAGATTTAAGTTATTGGTCATGAAATTCTAATCACCTGTACCTGCCTTCTATTTGCATCATTTTGCCCAAATTAAGTTTTACCATTTCCTTATCAATCTGAATTTTAGGATTTTTTCTCTTCAAATAGACTTAGATAGAAACCAGATGATTTTCCTTTGGATATATTTATTACACTTTAAGCATACTACTTCATATAACATCCTGCAAACCCCTGAAGTGTACACGATTTTTTCAGGGTGAAAGACTTCGGTAAACCTTAAAAAGTCCTTGATGTTGTAATATTAATAAAAGTTTTATAAGATACTTTATTCACATCAATTGAAAATATTTCATCATTATAGAAAATCTCTGTAAATGATTCTCAGAAAAGCCCCTGGTCTAAAAAAAAAGATGTTTTGGGTGTGAGTACCTGTAATGTGCTTTGTTAATTAAATATGCATTCAGGGGCAGAGACTGAACAAAATGAGAATGCTTTCAGGTAATCTTTTTTGAGAAGAAACCATTGATGACCACATACATGTATTATGCATGTGGGAGTGATTAAGTGTGCCAAATTCATATGCTTTTCTAATAATTCATTGTATTTAGTGTTCCAATAGTAATCTCTGGACGGGGTCCAGTTCTATGAAATAATGCACTACCTTGACTGTTTTGAGGAATTATATCATCCCACTCATTTAACTTAGGAAAGATGAAATTCAACTGTGATTCTTAATTTTTGCATAAAATAAGAAATAGAGGTTTTTTGATTGAATATGCACCAGCTCAATGAACCTAAAAAGAGTAAAATGTGACTCTCAAGTTTAAATGATCCACTCAGGTATCACAGAAAAAAATGAGGCATACTTGAATGAAGAGCAGCAGGCAAATGGGAAATTTTAAAATTGAAAATTTAAAATGTGTTCTAATTGGAACTCTAATCCAACAAAAAATGTAAGGGTAGATGTAATGCAAAGGTGGATGAAAATATTATTATTTGGTATTCTACATTATACGGCAGATTTTGGATGGAGACAGAGTGAGAAACAATACATTTCTTAGCCTGGAAGAAAATACAAATGTTTATGCCTATTCTTAAATCAGAAACAAATGTTTTTAAAAGTAAAAGATCAATAAATAAAATTTGAATCCTCAGTTTAATAATCAATCGGTGATTAATTTAAGAGGGCACGCTGTTTACTTATTAAAAGTCTGTATAATTTTAAATTAATAAAATGAATAATTGCATCATAAGACAGCAGGTAGATAACAAGTGTCCTGAATTTCCTAATCATTTGCTTACTTCAGAGGATATTTCCTATAAATAAATAAAGATCTATTAATTAGAGCTGATAAGTTCTCATAACATCAATCCTGCTCTAATGTTTGTAAAATGAGGATGAAAAATGCCTGAAAGACAGAAAGTTTTATCCAATGAAGCAACCATGTTATCTTTTATGCAGAAATATTTACAACTGGTAAAATAATATTTAGTAATATTAAGATTGGAAGTACTTATAGTAAAGAAATTTATTTCAAATATCAAAATTTAATCAAAATATTTATGAACTCTTAGAATTAAACATGCAATGCTAAGTAGATGAATATTTTTCATATTCACCAACATTAACAACAGCATACTTCCTTGCCATTCATTAACAAATACTGTTCATGTGACAGACAACAGAACTAAAAATAAAAGTTCTCACTTTTCATCACTTCACTTCAGTATTTATCACGATACACAATCAAAATAATCAAAACTTGCCGCATCCGGTGTCAAATTATGTACAACTTAAAGTCAGTTTTGTCAGCACAGTATATAAATAAAAAAAACCTTAACAGTTTTACTCTCAAACACTCAAAAAAAGTTATCCAGTCTTTTTCACTTCACTTGGGAGCTTCCAAGTTTCCTTCAGGCACTGACAATTATTAACTCGTCTATTTCAGTTTTTATGGCACTGTCTATTTTTCTGCCTGTACGGCAGATGTCTTTATTCTCACACACAGCTCTGAGCTTCTTCACTAAAAATCATCCCCTTTACACATGAAAAGCGGAAGTCCAGGATTTGGCCACGACTAAACCCATGTGAGCAATAATGGAAAAGCCTAGGGTTTGAAGGATCTGCATGGTAAACATACAACTGAAACCCATTACAAGAGAAAGCTTCTGGAGTAGACTGTGTGGAGGTTGTCATAGGCAAAGGAAAGTAAGTATTATTGCTTTCTAAATTTGGAGCCACAGCAATGGGAGAGTCATCAACCAACGAAGGCAGGATTGATGGTGGAATAAGGTAGTCATTTTCATCTATGTTTCGGAATCCATCAATGTTTCTACTTTTGCTACCATCATACCTACTTTGCTCAGAATTACTTTGGAAAGAGTTAACAGATTCACTTTCATTTTCTGGATAAGGAACAAGGAAATTGTGCCTACTCTTTGAGACTTGGCTCTCAGAAAACTGAACTATATCAGTTACTCTTTTTCGCATGTATGTCCTTGAACGGGGTTTATTGGTCCTATACTGAGTAGTGTCTGTAGGTGGTGATGTTACTTCAGTGGATGGAGTAGGGCGAGTTGATTTAGGTAAATAAAACCTTGGACTTTTTGGAGAGGAAATCTTAGCAGTCCGAGCTTGGTCTTGCTCTTCACGTGCACGACTATTATACCTTCTTGTGGGTAAAAACCCTTTGCTGCTATCAATTGAGTCACTTTGAGTAACTTGCTGCCGGGGTGTCCACCTCCTTGGTGACTGAGTTACTTGCTGCTCTGCCCTCTCTGGTATGGCACTGCTCTGGCGACCTAGACCCCTACCTGGACTCCCAAACTTGCCTTTCCTCAGCCCCCTCGGAGGCTGAGTGGTCTGCACAACAGGGGCAGTTGTTGTTCGACGGGGGAGGATAACCGGTGGGGGTTCTGGTGCTGAAGCTTGCTTCCATGTTCTCACACGGGGTTTGATGGTTCTGAACAGATTTGGGGTGGAAGGCAGTGGGGTCGTGATAACCTCCTCCTCTATATCTGGATCCACAAACCTTAAGTAGGGAAGGGGTGTAAGTTTATCCTCCTTTTCACGGCTTTGATTTGATCGTGCCCTTGAGCCAGTCTCATCATCACCATATTCTGGATCCTCCAATGCCATGGGCCTGCCTCTCTGCAGTTGTGTATACTTAACTCTACTGTTTCTGTTCATGTCTTCCTCTTCATCAGGATATAATTCATCTTCGCTATCTTTACCCCCGGGAGTGTGGTCATGCCCTTCCTCTTGGTCATCATACTGCTCATCTTCGTCCAGAAACTTTTCATTTGCATACTCCTCATCCTGCTCTTCAGTGTAGTTTTCTTCAGCATCATCCCAGGATTCCCTGGATTCTTCATCATTCCAAGATTTTTTTCCTATCCGGGCATTACTCCTTACTCCATGATTGACATTCTTAAATGTTGGTATGGGAAGGTGAAGCAGGGATCCTCTGTTAGGCCCTCCAGGTTCCAGTTTGGCATTAAAAACACCAGACTTCCCGCTGCTTGAAGTTTCTTCATACTCATCAACATACTCATCATCATCATCATCATCATAGGAAATTCTACTTTCACTAGTTGGTTTGCTTAACCCTTTCTGAGATGACAGGCCTGGTAAAGAGTCCTGAGGTTCTTCTTCATAAAAATCCTCTTCATCAGTTCTTTCAGAATCATCATAGACATCATCTTCTGGAGGATACCTGATCCTCATGCCATTGCGGATAGACTTTTCACTATCACCGTTGATACTGCCCAAAACTGCTCTTGAGGAGGAATCCTTACCATTTTCTACTCTAAATTTTTCACCCCCACCAAGGGTTTGGTCCTTTCTCCTGCCCAAAGAAGTCTTCCGCACAGCCCTATTTGTTTCCTCAAAGTCATCCTCATCTGTTTCACTTAACTCAAATTCATTGTCTTGTTTGACATTGAGCGTGGTGCCAGTAGGAGACAGTTCCGTCATGTCAATGTTTGCTATACCTCTTCCATTGACATACTTTTTATCATTGAGTCCATTGCTTTCACCTTCAGGCACTCTTTCTTGCTCCAAGTCCAAATTATCAATTTCTTCTGACTCCCATTCATCTTCATAACTGTCATCCTCATATGCATCATCATCAGAATCTTTAGAGCTGCCATTTATTGATTTAGCATCAATACTCTTTCGAGATTCATTCTGAGATGCCTTAGAGGATTTAGAGTCCCTCGAGTTTCCTTTTCCATCACCTCCTCCTATACTTTTACCTTGGGAATTATTGCTACTGTCAGCATCATCTTCTTCCTCATAATATTCGTCGGAGTATGCTTCATCATCTTCATCTGTGGAAGGTTTGTCATCCTCCTCCTCAACTTTGATCCAATTCTTGCCATCAAATCGGTATTCCTTACCTCCAATCTCTGCTTTGAAAACAGTGCCTTGTGACGTGACTGGAAATATGTTAAGTATCTTAATACCTTTTTCATCAGAATTATCCTCGCTAATTTTTAAGGAAGGGATTTTATTTTCCTCATTGTCATCTTTTGCTTTTGAATCCGCATCCACATCATCATCTCCTTCCACATAATTTTCGTCACTTTCATCCTCATCCTCATCAACATACTCATCCTCACTGTCACTCGTATTGATATTTACCTCATCTTCTTTCTCCTCCTTCTCCACGGGTTTCACCTCAGTTGATGTCTCGGTTGCATTTAATGCATCAGTCACCGCCACCTTATCTTCCATTTTGTCATCCATTGCAGGCTTCAAAGTCTTACTTAGGGCTAAAATGTGGTGCTGTCTGAAAGTTAAAGGTAATTTACTATCTCCATCATTAGTGCTGCTGTCAGCTCCTCTATTTGGTGTTGTAGTTATCTTAAATATTTTACTCCTGTCAAATTTTGGCCTTGGAGTTGTGGTTGTCAAAGATGAAGATCTTCCTCTATTCCTGCTAATTACTGGTCTACTTGTTGTGCTTGAGAGGGATGATGCAACTCGCCCCCTACCAAACCTTGGCCTAATGGTGGTTGTGGTGGCAGCTGTAGTCACTGGTGCTCTACCCCTGCCAAACCTAGGCTTACTTGTAGAGCTAGTTGGAGTGGGTCCTTGCCTGTTTCTTCCAAACTTTGGCCTGTTGGTTGCAGTTGAAGCAAAAGATTTTCTCTCAACACTTTCAGTAGTCCTTTCTGCTTTCCCTGTTCTCTGATACTTCCTTTGACTTGGTGTAAAACTAGATGGAGCACTTTTAGGTCTATCTTGTCCACCCCTAGCAGTTCTAGAATCTTCTTGTCTGACGGAACCTGAGTTTGAACTTGGGAAACTTCGGTGAGAGAACCTGGAAGATGATGGCTTATTTTCATTTGGCCTTTGGGTTGTAGTTCTGGCACTCGATCCAAATCTGGAACGTTTCCTATCCGAAAGGGGATTGCTCAAATCTCTTTTCTTTCTTGCATACACATAATGATCCAAATCAGGAACAGTCCTCCATTTATTTCCACAGTGATTTTCATCAAAGCAATGCTGAGAGCCCAATGCAGCATCTTGAACAGAGGCAGAGGGTGAAGTAGCTCTTTTTTGAAGTTTATTTTTTAGCTCCAGATTCTCAGAACCTGTCAAAAGAGTCAAAAAAACGACTATAATTTAAATGCTTTATAATGATATTCCAAGCGTGAAAATGTGTAGGAATTCTAATTTTTACTACTGGACAGCCATGTCAATCCACTTTTTTTATATAAGTTCTTTCAACACAATCAATCTGATCTTTACATGTACAATATGGAATATTTGTATTGTTTTGAAACCAAGCAAGTTTTACAGATATAGGCAATTCAGCCATAATTAGAGACCTTTAAACTCTCAATGATGCAGCTGCAGATTTGCATTATCTCTTCAGAACAATGCACACTAAAGAGAAGGTAAGTCAAATCAAAAGATCAAAAAAAATGTGCAGTGAAAAATCCTCATCAAAAGAATTACTATTATTAATGACTGCACATGAATTTTAAAAAATATTTCCGACTGATTGTATTAAAAAGTATTAGGATATTACATACCCATCCCAGATGGTGAAAGCTTGACAGGCTGTCCTACTCATATATTAGATATTTACAACAGAGAGTGAGAGACAATCAACACAATATCGCATGCCATTATTATATCAGAAAAAGTGAGAAAAGGTTTGAAAGTATGCACTACACACATGTCACAGTTTTTAGCTACATTTAATGAAAAGTAATAGCATTAGTCCTTTGACTGTAAATAATAGAATAAAATACTACATAGTCATTAGTCTTGTCAGTTTAATGTAAGTCCATTACATTTTTTGACAATCCACAATTGTGATTTGCAGATCATTGAAACTTTGAACAGCATTCTGCTGTGCTTAAGAAAAAAATATCTTCCATATATATGCATACCTACTTAGTAAGAATCATCGGTCACTACAGGTTTTCAATGTTAGTAATTATGCTGATGAATCATAAAATGATCGAACAAATGCATGAAAATCTAAATGGGGAAAAAGATTTTTAACATGTGCCCAATATTTGGAGTAATCGTAGAATATATTGAGAACTTTAAGGTATATCCAAGTGACATTAAATATTTCACTGTGGGGATATCAATGAGTTACAACAAACAATATTGATTCCAACAGGACTCCCTAGAAATTATTCAAATATGATGCAAATAATTTATATAAATTTTATGTTGAAAAAAGTTTTTACTGATAATAAATCATTAGCAAATTTCCTGAGCCTTTAACAGAATGATGAAGGAAAGTTTCTGTATTTTCAGTACTAACCTTATGTTAAAATACAAGAATATTCATCAAATTTGCTGCTTTAATAACTAGCTAATGGACAATAGTATTATATAGGTTATTTATTGGACATTACAATAAGTCTCAAATAATCATAGTTTCTTGTAAAAAGTTACTTGCGTTCTTTCTAAGAGTTTCAGTATTCATATTTTTCAATCATCTTACTGAAGGACACATTCACTTCAGCAATTAGGGAGGTATTTAACCACATATATTATTAAAGCCAAATATTTTGCTTTAGGCAGTCATATCTGAGCTGTAATCAACTCCTCAATTTCATAAATATACGAATGATACATACGTAGCTAGCCTAAGGACAAATGATCTACATGAACTGTTGTTTTATACTTATATTTAATTCACATGAGGCTAAACCCTCTGAATGGTTAAGGAAATTTAAAGGGTAAAATTTATATACAGATACTTGCCATTTTCGTAACATATAGCTTAAAAAATTGAAGGCACTTCTTCTAAATATCCAAATGATTGATCACTTGGATTTTTGGAAGAATTGACTTCCAAAAACCCATATAAGATTTAAAAAATCCAGGAGATGTCACACCATTTGTCTTTGCCGATTGATTTTAGTCAAGTTTGGAAACTTAAACCCCATGAAAAGTTCTAAACACACAACTCAACTACAACATACTTACTGGTGCTAATTTTTACTGTGAACACAAACACAAGAGTAAAGTCAGATAATAGAGAGATGTGCATTCAAATGCAGGTATAATAAAAGCAAGTTCCAATAGCATACAAATTGATTGCAATGGCTCTTTTAGAGATACATTCCTACGATGATTTTATTAGTTAATTAAACTTGATCTACAGAGTAAACATAAAAACTAATGTATTTTTTCAATAATATTTCTATTGATTTTTATCTACTTTTTCACTTATTAAAAGCAAATATGATCAAA
This sequence comes from Hetaerina americana, assembly GCF_022747635.1. Classification (NCBI taxonomy): domain Eukaryota; kingdom Metazoa; phylum Arthropoda; class Insecta; order Odonata; family Calopterygidae; genus Hetaerina; species Hetaerina americana. The sequence goes on from NW_027286875.1 coordinate 2,217,702, forward strand.
TCTAGCAACAAGGAATCAAAGTCAAGCATCTCAATAATCAGTGGAATACACAGTATTCAGGAATAATTGCTTCCATGAGATTAATTCGAGCTTCTTGAACTTCCATTGTAAGGGGATAGAGAAAGAAATACTGGTCAAAAACCCGTCAATTTCTCTTTAGAAACACTACTTGAAATGAAATGTATCTCACATGCCATGAGTAACCATGATTTTCACACATCAGGTGACCTAATAAAGGAGAAGAGTTCCTTTTTGTGTGCTGCGTGTGGTTTCCCAAAAAGATATGATACCCAAATAATCACAGAGCTTGTGTGAAGCTAAGGGTACTCAGAGGCATTAGGCATTGAACCCAGGCCCTCTGGCCCAACATTGTAGCCCCTGGACTACCATATGCTTCCCACATAGTAAATCTTAGTTTTAGGGAAATTGTGCTGGTGAACAAAACACACAATTTCTATATATACTAAAACATAAATGTGTATATTGTGATTTTGCTGTTTCAATAATGACTGAAAAATGTATCATCAAACTTACACCATAAGACACTCTTCAAAGTGAGATGCACTTATCTTGAGTGATAACAAATATGCCCTTTTTAACTTTAATATTGCTACTAATGAGTCATGAATTCAGTTCATAAAAAATGCAGAATTTCCCAATGAGCTGAAAGTTAGATCAAACTTTTTGTTTTTACTGAATATTCTATGCAAATATTACTATATTACTAATATTACTATAACTATAAATCATGAAGAGTTTCCATTTTTTCTTCATTGCATATTTAACAAAAATTATGTTATTGAGAAAAGGATAACATTTTAAATGAGAGTAAACCAATATTTGATTTCAATAAAATCACAACAAAAGTTCAGTCAAAACTACATATTCACATTTATGAATAAGATATGATGATAATAATATTCTAGGCCCAAGTATATTCTCTATTAAGTGAATGCTAAATGAACATGCTTTTACCATACACAACAATTATGTACATGAAGTCATCGGAACGGATGAACTACTGAAAAAATGAACGTGTATAGAGAGTTTGCCATAGAGTTGCTATTAATATTTAGTGAGGATGAGAATTCAGCATTTCAAATTTTAATCTACTTCCATGCAGATTTCAACAGCATGCCTAAAAGATCCGACTAGTGCTTTAAACATCAATGTGCAGTTTAGGTTTTTAATAGATAACAATCCTCTACAAGGATTCACTTACTATACTTGGAGATTGTCCGCCACAACATTTTATACACTATAATTTATTTTTTATTTATTTTTCATATTTGTCTGTCACATTTGAAGTCAATTGTCCAGTCACAGGTTGTCATCTGAAAAATTTTGCAAATTCAGTTAAAATAATATGACCTGAAAGAAAGGTGTATCAATATATAATACTAATGATGTGAAGTCATATTGAATCATACCTAACCCGGTGCGACATTAAGAATGAATGAAATATGATCATATCACGACCAGCAAAATATGATGCTCCACGAAATACATAAGAATATTTTAGACTTGAATAAATCACTTAGCTTCCAGCTTACATTATAATGAATTGGTAACAAAAATGATTACCCTTGATTTGATTGCATAGGTTTGATTTTATTTCAATTATTTTGGATAGCTAGGCCGTAATGACTCAGAAAATAATGGGGAGGGAAATGGCAAAGAAAGATACTCAAATTTGGTCTATCTTTTAAAAAGAAATCACATGATCCAAACCTTTATGTCCCATTTAATTTGCAAACAGATTACACTTCTCATAAATTCAATTGGGCATGAAATTGGCAATTTTAAAACTCTAAAAAATTACCACCCAACTTTTTTCTCCATTTTCCTCATTCCTGCTCCATTTCATTTTTGGCATATTAATGCATTTTTATTGCTCATTCCAAAAGGATTTTAATATGAAGATATAATACTTGTTCAAATGTTTCTATACACATTCTGATTTAAACAGTCTTCTTTTACTGTATCACAATGCTATCATGTCATTGGAATAGGCACAGGGATGGGGAATATTTGCCCACACTCCCTCCAAAATACAACCCAATCTATTAACGTGTAAAACCACTGAATTTTGACTTTAATTTCATGGTACTGAGGTGCGAGTGGTGGTCATAGTGTTGAGCATTAATATAATGTTTCTTTAACCTAGCTATTGTATGCATAACATGAGGGTTGAAAGTGAAAACATTTAAGAACTGCAAAGTGCCAACAAATGTTTTTCCCAAACCACAAGTTCTAATATCTTTGTCTCCAATACTACAGTATGCTGATCTCTCTCTCCCACAATCCTTTTGCAGTTGTCAGCCACTGCCACACACTCTGCCTTCCTCTTTCTTCTATACCTTCTGGCCCTCTCTCCCTCAAAAGCTCCTTCCTACCACACATGTCACTTTATACAATTCTCCTGTAAGCTTTCTGCCGCTCTACAAAATGTGTACTGATATTTGTGTTTGCACATCATTTCCTTGGTCATCTGCAGAATGTATTCTTGTATACGATTTTACAATTATAATTAAGAATGGGCTCTTTGGGTGGATACAAACTAATTATCCTGTACCTGTACTGTAAGGAAATGAGAGAATGTGAATTTTTCAAGAAATGTGTAATCTCATATCTACTGACATTGTATTCAATTATTTTCCAGCATATCAATGCATTTCATATGAAGCTGGAAGACTTTGTGATAACATGATTTTTGAAAGTTAATACTTCTTCAACTTTATGCACGGTGTATATGTAAAGCCATATGAAATGATTTGTATGTCTTGCCAGCTGCTAATCATCAGCTTGATTCACTCCCCTAACTGTTACCCTTAATAAATTTAAAGCATCAATATGTGATTAGTTTTTAAATTTCCAGTTTAAATTATGGCAGCTGAATTACAATTTTTTCTTCTTTTCCCCAAGTGTAATGACTAAATTGATAATTAAAAGTATGAAATTATAAATAAAGTTATGCCCCTACTTTAAATAAACCAAACTTTCTTTCATAGTATAACTTTGATAGTTGTCCATATTTGCTAATAATATGCTCAAGTTAGAAAATGAAGAGCATTGGTAATAAAAACATTTTGTACAGGTTTTCATTTATCTCTTTCTCTTCTATTCATTACGAAAACAGGGCACAGTTGTTACTGTAGTCATAATTTGAAAGTTAAAAGAAATAGCAATAAATTGAAAGATATAAAATCAAATAATAAATACCTATCCATAAAAGCCAAAATATCATAAAAGCAAATTTAAAGAATTGAATTAAGATTTAAAGCAAGAGGAATATGATAATGATGGTAGCTGAACATGTTCAAAACACTCACCTGAGATATGGGCACTTCTTTTTGTGCGAACTTTCTGGGCCTCAAACTTGAGTTCAGGAGGAACTGAAACATTTAATTTGATGTTAATACTGCTGTATATGCTATGCAGACTGTTATGATTTATACTCTACTCAAATCATATATGAAAACATGCTTTAGCCAAAAAAATGGTATGTGATTAAGATTAGGATAGGGAATCATTAAAAAACAGTTAAAATTGGGAAGATGGAGTGAAGTCTATATCAGAAGAAAAAAGTAATTTCCCATATAAAGGAAGGCAATAGCATTATACTTTATTGCATCATATCGAATTAGGCATGATGATGGAGAGTCAGTTGTCGTAAATACCAGCCATATATATTATTCAATAGACTTTTAATAAAAATAATGATTTTCAACCTTATTAGGCATTGCAGATGAAAAATTAAAGTTCATTTTGGAAATGCCTATATTTATTGGAGATTATGTAGAAAGAGGTAAAAAAAAACAGGTGTGTGAAGTATTTCCAACAAGGCTATCAGAGAAATAGTTTCCAGATACAGAATAGATTCTTGTGAATTAAATACATTGAAGAATACAGTACTAGCTCAGGACTCAACTGTTAATTCCATATAATATAGGTCTTCCTGGGAAACCATAACCAGCACAAGGAAAGGAATTGGCCCCCCTACCCTGATGTGTGAATTTCACACGCCGTCGGGCTTAGTACTGAGTGAACTCTACCATCACCTACCAAACCAACCTTAGGGTTGATTATTGTATTTATGGTTTTTTATAGAGATATTATAGCTTAACAGAACTGAGTTTTATGCATCTCAAACAATCAGTATAATGAAAATATACTGAAATTACTATGGAGTGATCATGTATTGCCTTTTGTCATAATAGCAGGCCATCGATGCAATCACCTAACTGATGTTCTTCACTATTCCAACAATGATTAGCTATTTTTTTGTACATACAAATTATTTATAGTAAACAGGTGAAAAATTATATTTATTGATAAATACTTTGTTACTGCCATTGGCTTTTTTCATCTTCAAACCAATCATATATGCTAATTTAAATAAGGTCCTATGAGTATCTCTATTCACACAAATTTACTTTGCCATTCACATACGAATATAATGATCCCTTCTATACATATTTTATAAAAATTCCACTAATTTATGCCAATTAATATTAAGGTTACTATCTAAAAGTTATTCAATTAGAGAATGAATAGCAGCAAGTTGAAAGTGAAAATAAAATAATGAAAAACTCAGCTCCTTGCGAGAGAAATTATTTTTTAGTGGAACCAAAAATATGAGGTTCTTCAAACTCTTTACCTTCTTCCAATGCATGATGCTGGAAATAACTATTTAGAAAATAATATGAGGGGGCAGAAGCACAATCCACCAGTTCTTTGACTTGACATGTACGGCTTTGTTGGTTAAAGCGGGTTTCTGGACCACACAAGAACTTGTTATCAATCAACCTGTAAAGAAAATCACAAGACATCTAAGCTTTTCTTTGGGCCAAACCTCATTACATTGGAATAATTTAGAGGTGAAATAATTTTCATTAAAAATATTGATTTGGTAGAGATAAAAAATTTGTATCTTTGAATTTTATCTGACAGCTTGGATATTTACATAATATGAATTAAACTTACTTTCATATTTTGCAAGTGAAGTACAAGTTTCTTAAGGAAAAATGAAAGTGGCTTAAACATTCCCAAATCAATTAAGTAACCATGATGACTTTGGAATTACAATGTCATGAGACATATACTGTTTGGTTTTAAGAATTATTGGGTGCTTTAGAATCTGTAAAAAAGCAAAACTGTCTTACCTCCCATGACGACCTTGGGAGCATATATGGAAGAGTTTACAGTCTGCTTCTGGGTCGGCATATAATCCACCAGGAACTTTATCAGCACAAGAGAAGCTTGTTTCAGGGAATTCGGTTGTTGTCGTTGGCAGTGGAGTGGTTGTAGCATCCAATGGAATTGAAGTGTTATCTTCTTGTTGAACATTTAGATCCTTGTTCAATGAGGCTCTTCCTCTCTGAGATCTCAGATTACTTCTCTGAGCCTTAGGTCTTGAGTTGTCCTCAACTAAAGCAATTGGTTGAGCTTGGAAAGATGCCCTAACTTGTCCAAAGTTACTTCTTTGACGAGATCTACTTCTGTAGCTAGCTGCATTGTCAGCTGTTATAATGGGGGAGTTTGAGTTCTGAGATTGGCCACTATTTTCCACATTCCTTGCCTGGGAATTGTCCATTTGTTCAAAGGAGACAGTCTGCGGCTGTGAGCCAGCCTTCAGTGTAATGAAATTCGATCTTGATCGTCCTCTTCCCCTTCTCCTAGCTTCAAATCCATCTTGTGGGGGAGTATTTGATAGTGCTGAATCATCATTGGCTTCACGCTTTCTTCTCCTGTTTCTATCACTTAATCCTCCCACAGACCTCAGTTTGGGTACATCTTCAAAAAAGCTATCCAGGGCATAGTCTGAATCAGAGTATTCATCATCTTCATAAACTTCAGAGCCATCTACAGAAATCAAAGAAATACTTATTAAATATTCCTAAAGTGTACCACAATAACTAATGCTGAAGAAAATTACATAATTTAGTAAATCAGTGAAAAATACCATTTACCAAAATATATTTAAAATACATTATCTACCCTGAAAACACTAATGGATCAGAAATGTGACATGCTGAAGGTAACCAGGAACCAAGAAGGTATCATAGGTGTAGTAGCTTGCTTATAACATTAATCCAATGCAATGCTATTCCACTTTTGTAATAGAATGTAAATTAAGTTCATTATATAAAAAGGTAATAAAAAAGGCACTTGGTTGAATACATGACTTTAGCAGTCAATTAAACAAAAATAGCATAAACTATCACATACTTGTAGGTAATTTGATTTGAAGATATGCATCGGAAGATAATGACCATTTAAATGTTCATTGGAATTGAAAGGATAAGATTCACTGTTATTACTTGTATAGTACACAATCATAAGGCCTGATGTTCTACCTTCTTTTCTTTAAGATGGGATGAATAATGTGAAACAGCTTATTCTTAAATTATCTGTATAAATGGGGAAGGGTGCATTCACACATTATTATCAGGAATAGTCATAACATTCACGAAAGTAAAGAAGGTAATTGCAAACCCATTCAGAGATGATTCAATCTTGTGTTCATCAACTAGTTCAAAGCTCTTGCTTAATATTTTCCATAAGGTAGATAAACATCCAATTAAATTATTGAGCTCCTATTTGTTCCCATACATCTCTTTATGCTGCCAAGCTCTAAATTTTTTTATATAAAGTTAGAAAAATACTGTATTGCCAAGAAGACTTGATTAAAAGTCGATTCAGATGGAAACAAAGGTATTGAATGCATAGGTACAAAGAGTTACAGTGCGATCAGTGCAGATGAACTGGAGAGAACTACTTTTGATGTGACTTTAACTTCTGTTAGGAAGTCTAATTTGCTATGGATATTAGGCATAGGTAGTCATAGATGAGAGGGAGGGAGGAATGGGGAGAGTGATGGGGATAGTGATGGGAAGCTTCAGCAGGAGGGAAAGAAAACAATGCCAGGGGTTGGGAGGGTTGAGAAAAGTAATAAAAATGAGAGGTAATTAGAGAGAATGAAGAAAGATGGCAGCATATTACAGGGAGACATTCATCAATGGCTAATAGGAGGTGGAATCTGAGATGAACATTTGTTACCAGGTAGCAAATAATTAGAGAATGTATGTGGGTTAGCAACCAAAATATTTTTATGGCCTAGGAGAGAAAAAGTTTTGACTAGTCAGATTAATGGAATTTGTTATTTTTAGACTGTACATTCATGGCTTCTGAGAGAAGGAAAAATGGTGGGAAACAGCTGAATGTGAAAGTGCTTAATATGTACTGTGAGCAGAGGGGACTCTCTAACTCTCAAAAGTGAGGGAATTGCAAATTTAAAAAAAAATTTACCATTGTGAAATGCAGAATTTCAGTCATACTGAAATATATATGCTATATTTGTATTAATTGTGACTGCTGTGGAAAGAAGGAGATATGGTATCCAGCTGTTTGGACTAATGCATCTGATGAGAGATATGGTTTATAATATGGATAGTGTTATGGAATTAAGGAGATTAAGATCCAGGGACTTAATGAAAGGAGTGATTGATATAGGTCTGATGGGGTAGTGTAAGATTGGGGTGCATTTAAGTAATTTTGGGGTTATTTCTTAGAAGTTTTGAGGAAATATAATAGTCATACTTTGGCTTCTTTACATAATTATTTTGAGGAAAGAAGATGATGTTGAAAAGGATTCATCCCATTTCAACTTTAGATTTGCGACATTGAACATTTAGAGTAGTAGAAGGAATTGTCAAAGCAACAGGTATGGTGGTTACCACCTTTACTACCTCTGAATTCAGGAATAAGAAAAAATCAAGAGAACAAATACCCACAACAATGTTAAATTTTCCTACAATTTGTGGAAATGCCCAATGCTTACATGAATTATCTTAATTGATATAAATGTTTTTGAAGTTAAGATAAAAAGAAAGCTAATTAATGAAATTATATTTGATCTGTAGAATGACGTAGCCAAATGTTGCCATTTATCAGTCAAACATAAGTGACTTATGTATTTACCTTCAGCTGAAGGAGCACTAGGATCATGAGGGAGTCTGTGATCAGTAATCACATGTCCACTAGCAGATGGCCCACTGATACTTATACTTGTGCTGGTGACGGGAGGTGGTGTGGGAGTCGTGGTAGTGGGGGTTCCAGCATGGTTCAACCCTCCAGTCACAATGGCCACAGAAGAACTGCAAAGGAGAGCACAAAACCCAGAGTTATAGTTTTATATTCACATATGCTCAAGAATATTAAAAAAAAGTAATACCACTTTTAACTGCCTAACTCGGGACCATTTATAGACTTAACTGTCTAATTGAAATTTATGGCATAAAATGTTATGCTATTGATAAGTGAGCAAATGTGACCAGTATCTCACCAAATACAGGTGTCTGAACCTGTGGATTCCCAAATTTTTGCATGAGCCTTAAAATTTTGATCTAAGGCTGCCACATTTATAGCATGTTAGCTGTACATGATGTAGACATATTGTGATACAGTAAATTAATTTATGCACATTGTGCTCATATACATACATATAAATAAATTCAGACTTTGATTACCTGCTAATGATATATATCTAGAAGTGATGTCCAATTATTCTCTAATGAGAATCATATCAAGCTGGAACTGCTTCCATAAAGGGTTTTAGAGTTTAAATTTGTTCACTCCCAATCATTTTGATGATAAAGTTTCAGCATTAAGCTGGTAAATTTCAAGAATTTCCCACCTATTCTATATATTACTCAAATATTAATTAATTCAATTACCTGAATTACATTCTTTAATAGTGGTAATTAGCTCTGTACTCATCGTAAAAAATATTAGAATGCACAGTAGCCTGTATTTTTGCAAGAATTTAATTGCAGCTCCTAATGAGGCTAAGCTCAGTGAATTCGTGGGTATCCAAGAGGAAATGAAGACTGAGGTGTGAAATAAAAACTTGAATATATCTCCAAAGTGTATCATGGTTTGAAAAAGTTTACTATGTTGCATTTATCATGCAGATATGTGGTAACAGCATAATTTTTATTACTTGTACTGTTATTAGTATTTGCAACTCAGAATTCTGGAGCATATATTAAATAGTTTTTGGCGCATACTATGCATATAGTTCTATCATTATGACATTAGCCGAATGTTAACATTTTGCCCTGTACAGTCATTTCAAAGAATGATTAATTGTTAAAAAATAAGTTATATTGGATAACGTCTATTCTAGTCCCTTGGCCATCTTCTATCAGTCAGAAGAGTATGAGGACGTAGTGCTTACATATTTGACAGTAATGAATTCAGCTCTCATAGTTTCTAATCTCTTTAATGAAGCAAGGATCTAATATCTACAACAAGTAACATTACCATTTTACCCCTGATCAAATGTAGGAATCATACAAGAGGAAAGTATGTATATATTGACATCAATTCAATGCCAAGTTAGAGGCAATTTAAGTTTTAATTGAGAAAAAATAGACAATGTTTAAAAAAAATTCAGATATTGAAACTTCCCATAATTTAAAAAAAATCTTGATTCCTCACACTAGCACATTCAGCCAGTTTAGCAAATTTTTTTCACAGTATGGCTGTATGATAGTACACTTTTTTATCATCAACATTCTGCAATGAAAATTGAAATTAATGTCCGAGGACCATCAGCACTATTTTTATTAATGATATATGATACTACCATACATTAGGTTGGATATTGGTGATCAATATATTGAAGTTTATGCTGAGTGGTTCTCAAAATATGCATGTTCTCATCAATTTTTTCATGCTAACTGTTCCCTAAGAAGGAAGCGTAAATTATGGTCCTAATTACTCACTGGGATGTGGATGTTGAAGATGAAGAGCTGACCACAGCAACAGTTGGTGGTGGCGGGAAGTGCTGGTGAGTGTGATGCTGTTGTTGCTGTTGCTGACGAATATGGTGTTCTTGTTCCTGCTGCTGCTGCTGGATTTGCTGCTTCTGCTGTTGCTGCTGCTTCTGCTGCTGTTGTTGGACCTTTTGCTGGTGCTGATGGATGTGATGTTGGTGCTGCTCATGCTGTTGTTGCTGCTGCTGTATCTGCTGTTGTTGGATCTGCTGTTGGTGCTGCTCATGAGCAGCTGCCTCCTCATCTTCTGGCTCCAGCTCCTTTCCTTCTCGAAGTGGGGGAACTGATGTGGAAAAGTGGTGCCCACCAAAGAATGGGGACTGATGAGGAGGATTGGGAGCAGGTGATGAGGAAGGAGAAGGCTGTTGCTGTGATTGTGACTCATCAAGTGCTAATCCATTCAGGAGCAAGGGGTGAAACTGCTGGGAATGGTGGTAGGGAGACTGGGAAGGAGGAGGTGAGGATGGGGAGGGTGAAGGAGGAGGTGGAGGGGGAGAAAGGAGGTGTGAGGGTGCAGGAGAGGGAGAGGCTGAGAGTAGAGAAGATGGGGATGATGGAGGGAGCTGAGCATGGTGCTGAAAATTGTGGTTATGATGATATCCTCCATCAAAGTAATGATTTTGTGCTGAGAATTGTTCCTGTGACTGCTGTTGCCTTTGCTGCTGCTCCTTCTGCCTCTGCAACTCCTGTTGGGCTTTCTGCTCTTGCTGGAACTGCTTGAAATTGTTCAGGGTTGGGTTTGACTGCTGGTGGTGTCGGTGGGGTTGGTTCTGAAGGACTTGACTTGGCCTTGCTGTTGCTGGGAAATGGCTGGGCAGCACTGATTGCTGTTGTAGTGGAGGCCTGTTGCTGGTGATGAGGGGTTTAATGCTATAGCTTAGTGGAGGTCTCCTCGTGGTGGAGAACAGGGGGACTCTGGTTGGCTGAGATGGTGGTAAAGGGGGCCGCTGGGAATTGTGGTATATCTGCTGATGCTGGTGGGGCACAATGTTCCTCAGTTCCTCATGATTTTGGTTGTGGGCAAATGCAAGCAGTGAGAGGGTCCCTGGGGAGGTGGGCCCAAATTGCTGCTGCTGGTGGTGTGGATGTGGCCTGGGGGTTGGTGGGATGAACTTCGGTGGAGGTGGCTTGGAGGGCAATGGGGCCGGCAGCTGTGGAGGCAGAGGTGGTGGGGTGGTCGTGGGCGCTTTAGTAGTGGTGGTTGTTGCCACTGTTGTGGTTGTGGTGGTTGAGGAAGGAGTGGTGTTGGGCAATGTGGATGTCTCGACCTCTCCACTGTTGGCTGCATCTTCTAGGTCTTCTGGAACAGTTCTGAAACAAAAAACGCTTTTTTTAACTGAAAAATTAGCAATGCTGTTATAGATTGAATATTAAGGGTATCATCAAAAATACAGTTCCCACTTGTTCCCTTTGCATCTCCATCTTCCCTCCATTTTTTTATTCTCTATGTATTCATTTTCATTACTATTCATCGATAACATCAGACCCCTCACTAGTCCTCAAGAGCGCGTTAGATTGTAGATTGGGTTTGTAATTGGACCTTTTCCTTCAATCATTACATGTAAATTTTTCTCGCTTAATATCATTTGTCGTTCAATCTACAAATGAATTACCACCATCAAGTACCACCTTCCACTCTTCCCTACGTATCGATAACGCTTTTACTTATGCCGTCAACACCGGGAATTGAATCTGGGAAAAGAGTTCTCGAATGAATCGGCCATTACCGCAGTCCATTAATTAGGAATAGGCTGTTTGAGCCATGTCCATAGAGATGAAGGGTTGAAGCCACATAGAACGCCATAGGAAACTTGTGACCAATAAAGTCTTCTGGATTTGCATCCTGGAAGTGTCAGTTCTTATATCTAATCGCCAAGCGATTTCATACGAATCTGAATAATACGGTGAAAGGAGATCCGAATTCCACGGAATTAGTTAGTTCCGTAACTCTAGAATTCTAACCACAAATAAATCCTTTCAGGCGGTGGGCAGGGAGAGACAATGCACATATTCGGGGTAGTAATGCAAGTTCTTTTACTGCCTTGGGCTTTCCATAAAGTTATTGAATTTGGAAAAATAATACAGGTTATATTTTGCCGTGGGTGTCCAGAGGCTTCAACCGGATTTGAGTTCGTAAACGTCCCTGCAGTGGCCGAACGGTCCACTCACTTGGCTACCACGTTGTATTGGGGGTCTTAAATTGATTAGCTTCGATTACACAAGATAGACTATGATGAATTTAAGATTATTAGGACTATAAAGTTATCGTTTCAAGGTTAAGCTTACCTGCCGGCTATGAAGGCATTGGCACCATATAATTCGAGGTTGAGTCCGTAGAATTCCTCTGCCTGGCTGCAGTCAACTTCGTCCACCCGCTCACAAACACGAGTCTCCTGGTCGAATACAGTGCCATTTAAGCACAGGAACTTTATATCCGTAACTTCACCTGAAATGGACATTATTTGGAACTTGATGAGCTGGGAAAATATGTTATAGTCAGATAGAGAATGTTGAAATGATTTACTTAGAGCCCATATTCGAATCGCTATTGAAAATCAATCTTGGCATGAAATAGTTAACATTTTCGATTTAATATCTAGTAGAAGCTCAAAATAACTTTTTCAAATCTTTCATAAAATCAAAGAAGAAAATCTTCGAGGAATCGCATTAAAATGATTAATAACATCAGTAAACAGGAATATAGAAAACATTCAAGATTTCATAGGAACACATAGCTATGAAAAGCTTATACAATTACTGATATTAATTTTTAAAAATTGCGTTCAATATGTATGCTTTGCCTCTAATCAGAATAACTAGACATCTCTATGTGCACAAATAAATTAATTGAATAAAATAATTTATCTCCCATACTAATTTCATATGAAGCTTCTTTTATTTGACAACTTTTTAAAGTTTCAATTGAAAGGATGCAGGAAATGAGCCTACGTAGGTGGACCAAAACTTCATATTTTTATTCCAAATGTAGGACTTAAGCTACAAACCATTATTTATCATTATCGAAACTCTCTTCAGCTGTTACCTTTTGAGAAAACAATCCTTGGGAGAACTCCCCCCCCCCATTTTGAACAGATCGATAGGACTTATTAAATTAAAAATTAGGGAACGAAACATGAAGTGACATTCGGAATAGAATCACTCAATAAATTAAAAGTGATATAAAATTTGATGTCAACTTTAGTCCCTAGAAATGATAACTTTTCATCTAATTAGATACTCATGGATTAAAATTCGGGTTCAGCTATTGGTGTTATTTACTTCTTGAACTATATAACCGACCTTAAAATTACATCGGTAGTCACTGCATGAACAAATTTCGAGTTGCTAGATTTCGGAAAAACGAAGGATTATGTGTAAAATTAAATCACCCCCGCGTAAATGCAAATATCAACTCCCATTTCTTCACTTGGCATATTTTAGTTGAGTCGATTTGTCTTTATTGTGATTTTTTGTAGCTAAATTGTTATTGCTCCAGGTGATTTCAGCTGCACGATGGAATAATGGGTCAGATGAACGATAAGGGAAGCACGTTTCAATTTTGAGCGTGTTGCGACTTAGAAGAGACTTAAGATGTCTTACCTTTCTGCCCGATGGTGCAGACGTGAAACATTTGGCACGCCGTTTCCACGTCTGCATAGTAGCCTCCGATCACCTTCCCCTCACACGAGAAGTTCGTCTCCGGCAGGTTATCGAAGTCCAGATACTGGAAAAAGGCAGTCATAATTTGTATTCACTGAATCGATTGTCTTTCCATTTCCGTTTACAATATCTCTACTGTCAAGGAAGCTTGATGAACGACTGATTCAACCGTAATACGAAACGAACGGAGAAGTTCATCATTATGTTTTCCGAGTTATCAACCATGCGCGGACCACTTCTGACAATGTTTTATTGTGGATTAAAAAATATTCAGAAAACTCATTTTAAACTTTATATTAATTGCTTTGAGATAAGCAGAACTGTTCATTCATACAATCAGCTAAATAGGTGAGAGGCAGACGACTAGATTAAGATTTTCAAAAAGAAAACTATTTCAATACGAACGTTTTCCTTAACAGCTACTGGTTTTTTTATAATCTCAAAAGCCAAAAAGATGCTTGGTGACGAACACTTTCCATTTTGAGTGACACCTCTGTCTAAATAAAAGCTCATGTGTGTTGATGTAGAAAAATGAGAACAATGACAATTCCTTCTGAAGAGAATCAATAGGTAAAGGTAACGTTACACAACGATGAAACTGCTTAAATACATTAAATGCTTGTGCAATCGACTTAAATTTGAAAGAAAATATTCAGCAGCTGGAAGTTGAGACGACACATTTACTAAATAAAATATAAATGGATAGGAAAATACATTTTTTCTTCATCTAAGCAAAATACGAGAAAAATATTATCAAATCATCAAGCTAATATCAATAAACTACCTCCAATAAAAATATAAGTAAAAAATTATATGAATAGCACGTGGACGCACAAATTTGAAGAAAAGGAAACTTTTTGAAGATGACTCTTTAAAATGAAATTTTAAATTAAATTTACTTGCCGGCTATATAAACTTAGCTAATCATTTTTGTTATATTCTTGAGGAGTGATCCGATTTACTGGGGGAGGGCAAAATGCTTTTTGTACTTACCCCGGAGACGGCAGCGTACGTCGGCCTGGCTCCATACTGAATTTGTAAGGCGGCAATTAGAGCTGCAAACAAGAAGAAAGAAAGTGGTCAGCAAGCGGTATAGACTGTTGGCGGCGGTGTGTGTGAGGGGGGGGGGGGAGCGAAAGAAGTGCGATGCCACTCGGCGTCTTATTCTCACTTTCCAAGTGGCACAGTCCTCCCTCCTCCGCCCCCGAAGGGCCACGATGGCAGCAAAAGGGATTTAGCGGAACGGGGCCATCGCGTTCCCATTTCGACCATTCGCACGTCCGATTATTGCCCCATTGGCCTGCCGAAGAAGCATTTTCGGGGTGAATCGGCGGGCACCGCTTGAGGCTAGAACGTGGGTCGCTCACGCTTGGAAGGAGTGCAGACCATTGGGCATCTCCGAGTGGGGAACATCGACGGAATCAATTGAAGACGTCACCAAGTGGCATGGCGCCAGGACCGTGGCAAAGCGAACGGAGTCAAATCAAATTTTATTCACATTTTTAAACACCGTGATGCTGCGTGCGTTGCGTTTCGATAATAGCATACATTTTCATCAGACCCAAACAGACACAAGATTAATATTTACGAATTATGTACACACAGGCCTAGGATTCCTTTCTTTGCTTTTTCAACATTGAACCATAAGAGCCATTGAAGAGTAAAAATTTATTTCAATGGTACTCGTAGGTCTGAGGAAAGCCAACAAATTAGTGCCTAACTAACGTGCCTTATTTTACTAACAAAATTTACTTGGGTCCATGTTTTCACAGTATATTTTGTTGCCTTGAATGATATAAAACATGAATTAAATATGTTTGAGAAAGGTTTATAACCTGTTATCTACGAATAAGGCTCAATCCGTTTTCACTGTAGAGAGGAAACACTTAAGGTCGGAGATTTCACTAAAGTGGAGGAATTAATGGTACCTGATTTCACTATAGCGGAGGTATTACTGGTACCATCCATAGAAAAGAACAATTAAAAATTCATTTAAAAAATTCTCATGACTGGGAAAGATAAAATAACAATAAATGAACGATAGGTGTCGCAGAGGGATGAATGAGTTCGGTACTTCACACATATATACACCGATAACGGTGCGAGGAGTGGAGGTAGGGCGGGGAAGGGGGAGAGAGTCACAGGGGGAGGAAGGGGGGGAGAGAGAGAGAGGGGGGAGTGAAGGGGATCGGTTCGCGGCAGATGATGCACGCATGCAACGCCCATGCTTGCCTGCGCTTTGAGGAAAGGTGGAGGGAAGGGAGGCAAGGTGACCTTTGAACCAGAAGGACGCTGAAGAAGGAAAGAAAGCACCATGGGTAAGATCACGGCGCGGGGGCAGGTGTGCGGGTGAGACCATTGCGGATGTGGAAGAGGAAGGGATGGAGAGAAGAAGTGGGAAGGGAGGGAATAGAAGGGGCTCTCTCAAAGGGGATAGGAGTTCGCGGGCCTGGCTAAGGAGAGTCGAGGGATGATGCAGGCGAAGCGGGGGAGGAGAGCGAGAGCAAAAGGACGAGGGGAATACCGTTATCCGGTGAGAACACGACTCCCCCAGTGCCCGGAACCTGGATTGCAGCAACGGCGGTGGCGAAGAGAGGCGCGTGGGCTCGCCCCATGAGCATCCTAATCGCGAAAAGCACTTCCCTGGCTTCGGAAGGGCGGCTATTTTGAAATGTGTTCCGCACACGATTCAGAGGGAATTCTGAGGGACTACGCTATCCCGATTGCTGAACTAAGTAAAAAACATACCTGCTTCGTTCTTTAACTCATCGAAAAATTCATTTCCATGCCAAGAAAATGAACATTCATTATATCAAACTCATTTGTACTCACTCCATACCTTATGAAACAACGCAAAATTTTAATTATTAAGAAATATTTCTCGCACGCCGATTGAATGAGATCATTTGCGTAAGAGCAAAGGGTTATTCAACATTTCAATATGCCTATGTCAAGGGAAAAAGTTATTAGGTCAGTAAAATACTCTACATCCACCAGTGGAAATCCTTTTTTTAATGATAATTTCTGATGCTACCGGTCACAGAAATTCTTTTCAACTTAAACTTGATTCTTCTCAATGAACACTTTTTCAACAAAAACATACCGAGGTTTAAACTGAACGTTTTTTTTAACAGATAAGAGCGTGTGGATGGGTGGTTGAGCGAAACACGATACCCATTTAAGCGAATGCACCTGAGTATTTGCCTAAAATTGTCAATTGCAGTACTTTGAGTTTACAAGATTTCGAGTAACATGGCGTACATGGTTGTTTCATTCTACCAAAATTTCTGACTTCTATTTAACTTTCCAGAAGCCATGCAGAGGGAAAATAGACAACATGGAACGGATTTGCACTAGAAACACGTGTTATATAAAATGACCACAAGAGACGGACGCCGTCGCCATCAATCTTTCTCTCGAAGTGATGAAAGCCACGCGGGATCTTTCAGATGGCAACTCGCGCCGGAAAGAGCGGGTCTTGGAGACTACCTTCGTCGTGGAGTCGTCGCCGACATTTCCGTAAATAAATTACGGGAGAAGGGGCGTCGGCACGCACTGGGGTGTCGGTCAAGGTGGCAGCGAAAGCAGCCGGACGCGGCACACGCGAACTTGGGAATTTCCGGTGTGGGAGAGCGCATTTCGTCAAAGGCGGTCGCCATGGTTGATGTGGGGGGGGAGGGGAGGGATTAAAGGAAGAAGAGGTCAACTCCCCCTCTCTTCCCGTGTTTGCTTGTAACAGATCGATTTTCCCCTCGGAGAGGAAAATGCACAAGAGATTCTGAAAGTGGGTGTATTCACGTTGTCTCAAATTTACCATCGGGGACAGCGTTCATCTCCAAATTCCGATGGCGGAAAGAGCGGGCGGTCGACTTGGGACGTGCGGGAATCACGTAACCTTTTACAATCAGAGCCCGTTATTGGGGCCGGCAGCTTGCTCCTCTGCTATCCAGAGCATCATAGATTCGAATCACGCCTTGCGAATGTGGAAGGTGTTAAGTCGTGACGTGGAAGTTTTTCTCGAAATACATAGATGATGAGTCTAAGACCACGGTGCACCGAAAAAGTCATGAATATTACTCGTATTTTTCCATTTAGTTGCAAATAACATTGTGAGGCTAAAATAATGGAGAGGGCGACCATGGCTGTTGGTTGATTGGTTAAAAATGTGAATCGAAGAGGTGGGAAGGAGGAGAAATGGAAGAGATAGGGGGTTGACATAATCTCGCTTAACATATAGTAAGCAGTCAGGAAGTAAAACTAAAACCGTCAACGATTCACCTAGTTCTGGATTCAAGGCGTTATCAAAACGGCTTTCATGTAAGGACTGAAATTAAAAGAAAACCCATGCTACATCTATCAATAAAACCCAGACTCTTAATGAGGGAAGCTAGTACCCAGCCAAAAAGTCGATTTCTTTCATTGAGTCAATTTCATCGTCACGTATGTCTGTACTGTACCAACGGAGTAACAATGCCAGTAATCTCCAGCTCCATCAGAGCGGGACCACCGAGCATATGTATACATTGGATACCAATGGACATGGAAGGTATTTTACACGCCTCTGAGAGGTAAGCGCAGTACATTTGATTCAACAGTCACATTTTTAAGAAACTGTTTTAGGTATATACTATTTCAAAGGAGTCGTCAAGTTTTTGTTTACAAATTTTGCATCGTAGTGCATCAGTTATTATTAATCTCATGGAAAACATAAGCACTCGTATTAAAAATAAGGGATATTAGTTCTACTGCCAGTCATTAAGAAAACACGAAACGCACTCAACATTTTCAAATTAACAACACTACCTCAAAGGATGTCAAAGAAACAAAGTCAGAGTGTCGCAACCGAGGCCATTTATCGGAAGTAAACAAAGGTTTTCGGCAAGGTGAAGCGTTGGCGCAGTCAGCACGAGCCCACTCTTAAAAAAATGGTTCCCATGAGTCGTGTCACATCCCATAAACTCAAGCTGAAGTTTCCCGCGTAAAAGCCCAGGTGAAAATCGAAGTCTGGATTTTTTTTCCGCGCCCGGAGTCGAACACTAATCTTCGGCCTTCGATGCCCGTGGTTCATTCCGGCGACGATTCACCTCACTCGTGGCTCCACAATTCCGCTTGCTTAAGTGCGCTACGTCTGCATGCGACCTGAATCCCGTTGAACTGCCGCTGTCGGCTTGACAAAAAAAATTCACTCCCCTCCGAGGCGAGAGATGGACGGACTAAGATGGTAATTGAAGCGCCGGAAAAAAGCAATCCAGATGGAATTGAGCCATCGCCATCTTTCTCCGACTTCAATTTACGTCGAAGACAGCGAGCGGGTGGGGGGTTCTAATTGAATTTTCTCTTGAAAGACTATCCACTCGATCAATTTCAGCGAGCCTCCTCACGAATTATAGTATCCCCACATAGTTCACACGCCGCAAAAAAATGAAATATTTTTGGTCAAACGGGTTTGGACGAATATTTATGGAATAAATATTATTAAAGCCTTCAGAAGGATATATTCACATCATTTAATGCTGCAATTTGGCAAATGAGGTTTCGCATTTTCGATTATCTCACACTATCCACCATGAAGAGGAGGAGCATACAGGAGACCTGAAGCCTGAAGATTTCAGGTTAAAAATTGTATTTACTAATATATTCTTCATGACTTTGTCTTTTATTAAAACCTGCATGGTGGGCGAAAGATAAATGACAGCTGGGTGTGTATCTTAATTCAGGCTATATATTTTTAGGCCTGTGGCCATTTTTTAAAGTGAGATTTTGTTGTCATGTAGGGTTGTCACGAGCATATCCCGACGATTTGGGTATGTATTCGGAACAAGGAATACACTATTATGTTTCCTACATGTCCTAAGAGACCACCCACCCGTCGTTTTTGAATTTCGGTTGAGTGTTGCAGAATTTCTCCCATTAAGAACCCATTAAGGACAAAGGAGTGGAGGATCGACGGGTGGGGCGTCGACCTGACAAAAATAACCATTTCCTCCTCCATTCACACACACACAATCCTGCGTGACTGATTGAGCGTGTGCCGAGAAAGATGAACATATGGGTCACTCCTTTTGATGAAAGTGTTTTGTTGAAGATTCCAAGCTGGATGCTCCACTTACACCCACACTTTTTCCACACCAGAAAGAAGAGCACGCAGTGGATCGTGAGTTGGAGAAAATCAGAGTAAATATGATCCGACCTAAACGTTTATTGCTTATAAACAGTCGACAACCAGGCCCCCCTACCCTGATACAATTATTTTATATTAAACGAGTAGTGAGGCTTACATTAAAAAAACTTCCAAATGGAATTGTTTTAATTGTTGAAATCACATACTAAATACGCCAGGCGAGTTAAATTGTTTGATAAATAAATACGTTTGCATATTACAAATATATTCAAGTTCATAACCTTATATTATACAGGGACTATGTTCACGCCTTATGTGGCAGAAAAATGTTCGCATGGATTTGATTTAACGCGACATTCCCTTTAGACGGGTTGGTTCGCTTCATTCCATGTTACCAGATTCCACTGGACTGAAGATTAAAATAATTTAATTGGGCAACTTTCGCTTAAGTATTCTCTAAATCAGCGCGTTATCTAACATAATAGGTAACGGGAAGATGAAGACGTTCGTACAAGGTTATTTAAACTCATAAAACGTTAACGTGAAATCTAAAACATGAAACATCTGCTGTAAGAAGCCCGTTTCAGTTGAAAGGATTCAGGCATCTAAATGCACAAATATTTTAGAATAAGTTTGTTACCTTTCAATTTTGAATTTCCTAGTAATTCCCCACTCAACGAAAAAATTGAGAGAAGAGTGGCTCCTACAAGTGCAAATGAGACTACCCAACCTGATCGTCTATCATGATCAGGAGTTAACCTTTTAAGAATTGGTTTGTCGAAGCAGTCCATCACATGCCGTCCTCGTCCAAGATCCTCATTATGGCATAGATTCTGGTATTCATAAGAAGCAGAATTGGGACTATGGAAGCCGAACCAAGATTAGTGTGAAGTTATCTCTGTTTTCAATGAAGTTCTTAATGCAGGTAGTCAATAACCGAAATATTTCCCTCAGGTAATGTGCTCAAGAGATTACTGTGTTTCTGACAGGGCTTGATTAGTGGCCATATTTCTCTTGTCATTTTCCATAAGCTTCTCACTTTCCTCAAACATTTGAAGGGCTTCCTAATTCAACATGTCCATTTTACTCTCTTCACCATTCTTCCCTATTACCATAATTACATCGCTTCCAATCTTCTTTTTTTAAGTTGATGCTATCTTCCATGGCTCCATGACGTACAAGACTGAACTCCAAATGTACGTAAACTTTTCTGACCAGTTCCATGAAATCCACGATTGCCGCTTCTGATAAAATAGCCGTAGCTCACGCCATTCTGGCCCCGTCGAAATCATTGTTAATTCATCTCAGTCGATTGCAAATTATTGTGGTAATTGGTGAAAACAGACTCTTCAGGCTACTCTTCCCTTTTGAACTTCACGCAAAAGAATGGAAGACGCGAATAAGCCAGTTATCGATTTGGACTTTCGCCGACAACCATGATCAAACATTTAAACGGACAGGAGCGTTGGAAATAGTCAGTCAGCAGATGAAAATTTAAAATTTGTCTTTGACGAAAGTGAACGGACCGAGGCTTTGGGAACACTTTCTACTGCACGATCCTGCCGCTTCCTGTTTTGCATGGGCGATTGAAAATTTCTCTGCCTTTCCAATGATTTGGGCGTGGAAACTTAAGGGAATGAAAGAAATCATCAAGTCGTCAGTAGCGTGGAGATATTTTTAAAATATAGGGACACTGAAAAATTAGCATTTTCTAAAATATGTTTTTGAGAATTCTTTTAATATTAGACATTATTTCCTAAAAGTTAAATTACCGGCTTCGTGCCCCTAATAAATGCATGTTTAACGTGTATGACTACGGAAGAAAATTTTGATCGAAGAACAAATGTTGTTAACATTTGTGCAATACTATATCCTTAAAATGTATCCTACTTACCACAATTTTGAAATGAAAATATATGCCAGAATATACAACTTTGGCTAATTGTGGTGAACATGCTGTACTCTACGAGTAATTGTGACAAAAATAAAAGATACACGTGAAAAATGAGTCGGTTAAGATAGACTGTGGAACGGATTAACGAGTTACTGACAAGTAAGAAAGGTGTGCGCTACGAGAGTTGGGTCGATTTCAGAGATCGTATGAGACTTGAATCATCAAATAGACATACATATATACCTGTATAATAGGGAAGAGTGAATACTTTGAAAAGGAAGCAGTAGATCGAGAAAGTCATGGGTGAATGTGGTCAGGGAAACTCCAAAGACAAGGAAGATGCTTCTGGAACAGAGCATAGTGTATAAAACAATGTGACAGAGACGAAGGGAGTATGTAAGAACATCGGAGCATGGAGGAAATTACTAAAAGGGTGTACGTTTCCATTAAAAATAAACAGACTTGTTAAAATTTTGTTTGCATCAAAAGGGAATGGCGTGAAGGGTATGCAAAATTTTTTTTCGCCCACTAATTACGCTCTCCCATTTCATTTCCACTCGTTTTTACTTTCATGTACCTGGATACTTGAAACGGATACCGATCATTTTATACAAGGTACTTAGATAACAAATAATTCAATTGTGCAGTATTTAAGGCAACACTATATCGAGTGAATTGATTACACTGCTAATTTTATAGCCTTTTACTCAACAACTATGTACTCCCTCGAGATGTAATGAAAAGATATGACATAGATTGACAGCTAAGATTTGATTTACAGAGAAGAAGATGCCATCGTATGCTCAGATACTTTTTCCCAAACTATCTCTTGCTGAGCCATCTCGAAAGGATACATTTTGCTTGATTGTTTTCGCATAGAGTGAGAAAAAAGTTCCCAAACCAATCGAGCAGTAGTAGCTTCAACTAACCCGAGAGCGAATGGAAATGCCAATACTAGCCTTCCCTTCAAACCCCCCCCCCTAATCGATTTTGCTTGCGTAACCCCTATCACTGGCTCACTCTGGTGCGCTTCCCTTGGCATGGCGGTGGAGGAGGGAGGGAGACGGTGGAAGACAGAGAGAGAGAAACTTCGCCGCGAGTCGCGTGTCCTTCGTCAAACGGCTCCCTTGACCTCTTACTCTGCCTGACACTTCAGCTTAGCTCCCCCTCCTCCCATCACCTCCACTACCAGCAACTCTCCCTCGCTCTTCCTCCCATTCCCTTCCTTTGTCTTCGTCAATTTCCCACACATTTCTCATTCCCCACTCTTCCCGCTAATCACCCCCTCCAATCTCCCGGCCGAGGAGGC
This sequence comes from Hetaerina americana, assembly GCF_022747635.1. Lineage (NCBI taxonomy): Eukaryota > Metazoa > Arthropoda > Insecta > Odonata > Calopterygidae > Hetaerina > Hetaerina americana. Next base: position 2,240,528 of record NW_027286875.1, read on the forward strand.
TTCTCTCTTCTTCCTCCCCGCCGTACTCCCCTCCCACTCCATCCCTCACACCTCTCAATTTTACCCTACACCTTTCCCACCCCGCTTCCTCGTTAATATCCCTATCCTTCTTCCTCAGTACACTTTTAACGACATCCGGGCTCGGTAATATCCTAGATTACAAAGCGATTCTTCTGTTCTCAAATGCATACTCATTTCTTGGCGTCTTCCAGGAGTTTCCGGTGGTCCTTTTGCCCCTGAGACCCTGTATAGTACTCCCCTGTCTATCGTGTTCAGGGTCAGAACCATCGGATAGCACATGAAATTCAGGCCCAAGGTGGATGACCCTTGGCGCGTCGGAGTTTTGGTGCTGAGCCGGTGTTTTACTCACGGGGCTAAATATTCACATTACACCAGACTTCCTCACTACCTATCCTCGGTGAAACATATATGGTGAATATGTGGACAAGCCAACAAAAGTTAGAATTTATTAAAAGAGTGTTAGGTAAATATGATCGGATCGTGTGCAGTGCAGAGGAGCTAGATTTGGAAAACGTTGTTAGTAGCGTATCGAAATTACTAGAGGAGCTATGCTGGAAATCACTTACGGAGGCTAAATTATAGATTAACTCTCTCGCATAAATTGGAAGTATATCTCTTCAGTGATGATGCTGGAAATTTATTCTTAGGCCCATCATACTGCAATAGGAGAGATTATGTACATGCAGTTAGAGAGATTAAGTGTTAAGGAGATAGATTGAAGATACCATTTTTCCCACGAACGATAAGGGATGAGAATTACGTTGTCCGACTGCAATAGGGAAAATATTTTGAGTTGAAAGTCGACCGGTGTATAATTACACCCTGCCATTATCTAGGTGGCTTGCACGGTACTATGTGATGCAAAAGGAAGTAAAAACAGCCTCGATGCAATGTATCGCACGTTCACTCCTGCGAATTCCTCTCCATCGTTTCTTTTACAAATTACTCTTGTTTCCTCAGGATATCCCTTCAATTTCAAGATTCAACTTCAATCAAAGAAATTTTCAATTCGCTTGCATTTTTCAATTTGCTTACGTTTTTATGTTTTCTCAATGCTCAGAAGCTTATTTTGGTTGGCAAGGAAGAAAGAGAAACGTCGTTTTTTCCGATTTCCTTGGAAGAACGATTAGTATAGCGAAGTCGTTATGAAAAATGGAGGCCAAAAGTTCAAACAAAATCGGTGAGTCATGTGACCCTGCCTCCTCTCATCCTTTCTTGAGAAGCCCACGCTCTTCAGATTTGAACTTGTGCGAGAACTCGGTGCGCAGGAGGGCTCACAAATCCAGTGAATGGTTCTCCCTCCCTGGGAGAATATACAAAACTTCTCCACCTCTCGTTCAACTGCTCCGTTAATTCCACAAGTATCCGATCCTTCTTCCCGTATACACTCGCTCTCTTAACGTCAAACAACATACGTACACACACTAACTAGCTATTCATTCTGAGACTTTTGTTTTTCAGAAGGCGTCGCATGCTCACGCTTCTCTGTCTATTAGTCCACCTCTCCTTTCATACACTCGATATTCGATTAAATCGCTGACCTGGCTCATCATTCCGGTTTTATTTTTCTCACAATTTTTTTCTCCGCCTCTCTCTCAACCTATTCACAATATCTCCTATTTCGTATTAATATGGTACCAAAAAGTTCAAATTAGGGGCTGATGATGAGATAGGAGGATGTTATAACAGTTGCGGTTTAGATGAGGATGGGCAGTAGGTGACCTAGATATATGAATTATTTTGGTCAAGGTTTCATTTGTTCCATGATAATATCTTATGTAAACCACAGTTATCAAACCAAAGGTTGGCTTGATTGGTGAAGGTAGAGATCACCATCACCCAGTTCTAAGCACAACGACCAGTAAAATTCACTCATCAGGGAAGGGAGGCCAGATTCTTTTCCTGGGCCACTTATGGTTTCCAAGGAAAATCTGGTACCCGAAAAATCAACCAGCTCGGACGAAGCTGAGGGCTCCCAGATATGTGATTGTGCCCGATAGCTCAGCAAGCCACTCACTGGACTGCCACGCCCCTATCAACAATTACACTAACAGTAATAACTTTCTCTCTTCTGTGAAGAATCTTGAGGTCAAAGTAAAGGAAATTTAAATAGGCATGTATTTTTTACGAAGATGCAGCAATTATGCTTACCAATACTGGCACAAGGAAATTGTATTCACTTTATTTAGTTCAAGATCACCTAGTTATATGGAAGAGTTTTATAGGTCGTTAAAAAACTTGAATTCATCAGAATGGCATAGGATGGAGATCAAGAACAGCGTCAATGTGTATGAAAGATAGTCCTTGCCAGTCTTATATGAAATACTAATCCAATACGTACAAGACAATTCGGCAATGGCGAAGTCAAATAACACATTGCTCTGGCTACTAAGTGGGCCAAATGTATTAAGTCATAAAAAGAAGTGCAGTGAAATCATGAAGTCGTATTAAGGCACTTTCTTCTCCTATAATAAATATCTTTCCAAATACAAGCAATCAGGAAGGTAGAAAAGGATGAAGCAGTAAAATGTATGAACAGAGGTCACAAATGATGTGTGTATATATATACATACATATATATATATATACATACATATATATACGTATATATACAAAAAAAAATATATATATATATATACACATATATATACACACACATATATATATATTTTATTTATATATATACATATATGTATATATATCGCCATTTAATATATTTTCTATATTTAATGGCAAAGAACTTGTAAATATGAGATAACTGTTATCCGCAATGGTGATGGTAAACAGCGTGAAGTAAATGGGATGAAAATCTTCCCGCAAAGAGCAATGGCATGTTCTGGTGTTTTATGTGTGTCCTGAGCAAACAACAAAAACTTAAAAAAATGATGCCATTAGATATATTTCCCATATCAATATTGGCTCTTTATCACGCTCATTCATTTGAGATTACAAGGCCTAAATCCTATGCACCAACTAAAAAATGCACAGGATGACTTATCAGAAATTGTCTTTGTAAGCATTATAAAAAGGTATAACGTGCAAGGGTGTATGCTATTATAAAAGGGGGTGGTGCAACCTTGAACAGTAAAAATATTGGATAGAAAAAAAGAACACATTCCACACTTACTAAGAATTACAGCAGAACACGTGTCTATTCAGATTCCATACAAATATGGGGTGACATAGAAAATGCCATCACATTTTTAAACGATAAATAGAATACGGGGTAGAAAGGAAAATCTCAGTCATTAAAAAGGAGAGGCAGAGGCAAAGAATTCAGACTGCAGCCTCCGGGACGATGGACGACGAATTTTAAGTAATTAGGAAGTGGCATATAATACGTAGTGGATTTCTCTTAAAGGGGGCACACCAAATGGACGATACGGAAAGGGAATCCACAGAAATGGTGAAAACTAGATGGATTTGGATGGGGGAGGAAAGAGAGGGAGTGCTACCAGATCCCCGGAAACTCCCTCCCCCTGGCCGGCAGTGCAGACGACGGAGAAAAGAAAAAAAGAAACGGAAGACGAGGTTAACAAAAATGGAGAGAGAGGGGGGAACCCTCCCTTCACCCCCCTTCCCTCCCGTGGGGGTGGGGAGGGGTTAGTTTTGCCTGAGAGTTGGAGGTGGGGACGGCGGGTGGAGTGGAGGGGTGTAAGGAATTTGACTTGATCGGCGAATAGCCTTGGGAAATATCCATTGGAGAGAGGAGAGGACGGTGGGGAAAACGATGGCCGCCGTGATAGGTGCAGGTGATGGGGGACAGGACAAAGGAGTCCATTGCGGAGGGTTCTTAAAAGAGCGGAGGTTGAATGGAGAGGAAGACACTCCATTGGAGAGCGGGGAGAGCGATCAATTACGCGAATCGCACCGAGTCACGCTCTCGGGTCAACCCACGCAAAATTAATTTATTTTTTAAATCAGCGCAGAACTTTCCCATCCATTATCAGAGAATCTCCCAGCAAGCTTTCGGCGAAAAGGTCTGAGACAGGGCCGGAGCAATAAGAGTGTGTTTGTGTGTATATACACACACACGCACATATATACACATATATATACACACACAAATATACATACACATATATATACATATATATACACACACACATATACATACACATATATATATATATATATACATAAACACACACCTATGCTTACATATATAAGTATATACCCATGTATACATATATATTATGGGTAGCGAAAACTGCTGAGGTCATCCGAATCATTCAGGATGGTCGAGTTAACGGAGTGCTTCGAGAAATAGGAAGAGGAAAGCACAAGAAGAATCACAGAAGTGCTCGGCAGTATTGCTGTGTTCAATCATCTTCGTCAATCTAAAAGAATCCAATTCAAAATGTCTATCTTCTGTTTTCTCAGAGGTATACTTAAAACAAACGAATATTGGTCACCCGCAAGTGATTACTTAATTATGAAACCTACAAAAAAACCAATGACATAAACACAATTTGCTCTTTTGTTGGTTGTGTTACAACAGAGCATTATTACTTTGCATTCCATGTGAAAAATTATTTTTTGTGGCGTCTTATTATAACGCAGCCGTCGCCACTTTATATCAGCTTTCACTTTACACCCCTTTATTAAGAGCTGCCACAGGCGAGACTCGAGCGCGAGTGCCGTCAAGAAAGTATTCGAGAGGCAACATATCCTTGAGCACACCACTCGAACTTAGTTCCACTCCAGCAGTGGCGCAAGTGCAAGCGGCGCATCTGCCCCGAATGCCTCCATTAGCCTTCTCTCCTGACTAAAGAGCCCGTCGATTTACAGTTTAATCTCCGAATCGGAGGACGAAGAGAAATGGGTAACGTCAGTTAGCGGTTTGTTTTCGATCATATATTTCATTGTTTGGCGGAGAAAGAATTCCGAAACTTGTAAGAAATGTATCTCAATTTTCCGAACCGAAAGTCAAAACCCCTCACGCGAATTACTTATATCATGTATTGCCATAAAAACACAACCCTAAACATCCCTAACGAGGTTGACTGCGCTTTCAAAAAGAAATTTCAACCGGCAAACCATGAAATAGTACATGTACAGGATACTTAAAGGTTAAAATGTGAATTCATTATCGGTACCCACCTTCGGTTCAGCATCATTGTTTTGAAAAATTACCGGAAATGACTCAAGTATTTCCCACTATTAATATATATATATATATATATATATGTATATATATGTATATATATATATACACACATATACATATATATATATATGTATATATATATATATATATATATATATATATACACATATACACATATATATATATATATATATGTATATATATATATATATATATATATATACATATATATATATGTGTGTGTGTGTGTGTGTGTGTGTGTGAGTGTCTATGTGTGTGTGCGGGCGATTCGAGGAAAAATACTTCCGAGACTCGTACCAACCAATAAAATAATTGTTGACGCATGTAAAATTTTTCAGCGCAAAGGAATATAAAGGCAGAACTCAATAAATTAAACAAATGCCTAGTGTTCTAACTTTCATTGTCAAATTCCAAATTAGCTCTTACCGCCAACCTATTCTAGGAACCTAGACTCGCAGAATGATACTATGTTAAAGAAGATATAACAAAAAATCTTAATCTGATTTGAGTGATTTCGAGTCCTGTAAGATTTACTCATAAGGACACAGTGAGAAGGCAATTATACTTTCCATTAAGGAAAGTAAATATAAATTAGATGAAATTTCAACGACGGTACAAAGGAGAATTTGAGCGGGAATCCCCTTGGAGGCCGTAGATGAGTGTGGGAGAGGGGAGGTAACAGCGTGGAAGAGGGCGATGTAGCGAGAATTCTGAAAGATTGGATTCGCACTGAGATTCGTGAAGGAAGGGGGGAGGTAAAGATGTGCGGGAGAGGCGAGAGAGGAGGTGGTGCAAGGGGTGAGGAAAGGGGACGGCGAGAGGGAATGGAGAGAGAAGCTAGGGGGGAGGAAGTCCCGCTGGAGGCAAGGACGTTCCGTCCCCGCGCGCGCGCCACTACGTGGCTCCGGGAGTGGATGCTGGCCGCTGCACAACACAGAGCCAGTAACGGGGAGTCAGTCCTCACCCCTGCGGCCCCCCGCCACCGATCCCCCCCACAAACTCCCCCGTTTTCCAGCCTCCGACAACGCTCTCCCACTTCCCCTCCCTCAGACCTCCATATCCCCGGTCGACCTTGAAAGACGCGCTGCCCTTTAGCGGGTGCTGTTGACGCCACCCCAACCCCACTCAACCCTCCCATCCCCTCTTCATTTTCTTTCAGCGGAGCAGGAGAGCCTCCCACCGCTACGGCCGCCCGGCAGTACTTCGCGACCGAGGAACCGGTGGTGGGACGCCAACCACGCCCCTTTCCGCTTCCTCCCTCCGCAACCACCTCCCTCCTCGTCGCAACCCCCGTTCGCCGTCCACACGGGGACGAAAGTCTGAACTGTGAAATGCGCAATTTCATCGTGCTTCAGTGAAAATTTTTATTGCCAAAAAGGCCGGCGTATTGACTTGGATAATAATGACCGAAATTGAATGGCATACGGTATCCCACATTACACATTGTACGTACTTAGCTTTCGATTTGAAATCCTCCTCATCCTACTGGCCCACCATTTCGATGTATGCTTCTCTTTAGCGTCGGGGTATTCCCGTGAGTACAGCTGTGGGATAAATAATCCGAGTGTCTGGGCTCGATTCCTTAACGGTATGTCCTTAGAAGCCTGGAGCTTCACCTAAAACGTCTTATCTTTCGGGCACCACATCTTCCCGGGTGAGGCCGCATATGAACAGAAACTCAACCTCTGCTAATACAATGTGGGAATTACACACGCTGCGCGGCTGAACTTAGTATTGGGTGAATGAATACCATCCATCAAAAAGCAAACTTTGGATTGATTACCGTGATTGTTTGAGCGTGAACTGCTGTCCGCATGCTTGAAATTTACGCTGACGCTTCAACTTTATATAATTAAGTAGACATGGTATAATCAAGTAGAAAACAATACAATAATAAATATTAGATGAGTTAATATTTACGTCTCATGGAAATAGAGTGCAAAAGTACCTAATTCTCAAATCGACAACAACGTTTTCATTTTCATGGAAGATTTTTTTACGAAATTTCTCTCGTAAATTGCTGCACCCTGTTGGCAGCTGAGGAAAAAATATTATGAATATGACGAAATGAATGTGGCTGAGTCCTGGTAACGAAATTGTACCCTCTAGTTTCATCATCTTCTCAGCAGTTGAATAAAAGCTCAACGAGAAGTCCTAGATATCGACTTCAGCTGACAGAATATTTATTAGACGAATCGAAAGAAAATTATGTTCCTGAAGTAGTAAACAATATCACTCTTTATCACCTATTCATTTCGAATTATTTAAAACTGACCGAGTACCATAATGCAGGCAAAAATAAAGTGTTTTTGACAATTTTCCATTCAATAGGAGCAACATATTAACTTCCAAGAATTAATGCCACATATTTTACTTTGCTTATCTAACTGCATCACGCTTTACATATTTTCATATGCTTCAGGAATTCAATTAATATTTATGAGGCCGAATGCTATTTTTAAACTGCAGGACAGCGTGAATTATATACTTCGTGGGTTTTCCAAAAAGTCAGGTGATCATCTTTCAGCGTTTCGCGGCTGACTCTGCCTTCGGATCGTCGGCAGCTGATCAGGTGGGTCCTGGATGAAGGCCCACGTGGACTCCACTTACAGGCAACAAAACGCTTTGTAGAAAGGAGAGTGCTCTTTGCGAGGTTTTAGCGAGAAACAGTTTGTCGGCCTCGAAATCGATAAAAACCAATCTTTCGGGAGTTTAATAAAAAGGAAGCTAATAAAAGTTTAGCCTTGTAAGTGAGGCTTTAAAAAATTTCAATTTCTTTCACACATTTTGAGAGGTGATTTAATGTTATGCGTTCCTCGAAACTAAATATTTTTTAGTCCGAAACTCTGGACTTCTTTTTCTTCCGCGGAAGTATGAGAGCGCCCATTGATAAGGCCCAAGGGGAAAGACGCCTTAGGCATGGGCGTATTTTTCTCCAAAAGAATTCTGGCAATTAATTCAGCATGGTCTTTTTTAATCATGCCAATGTTTCGATTTCCCTTACGTCAAACTCTGACAAAACAAAAGCCTTCAGCGGCGAGAAAGCTACGTTTCTCTCCTCTCATATTTTTTGCTCATTTAATAATCCAAGATTGAGTAATGAATGAATTAACGGTTGTAACGTCATACACCCTATCTTAAGCTGCTTTCTCAAAATTGCATAAACTTATTTTCTTTATTTTAGATAATTTAACGATGGAATTTCATTTTTAAACTCGCTTGGGCCAACCGTTAACAATGCGCTAAGTGCAAACATGAATAGCATAGTTGAAATGCATGAGCCATATGCTGGAAACACAAGAATGACCTCATTCGCTACAATTTATTGGATATTATCACGGTTTCATTTAGGATATTTTCACAATTATATTTAGGATATTATCTCAGGTATTACTTTGTTTTCATTCATGCAGCCTTATTCCCTGTTATAGGTGGTTAAGGGCAGAAACCTTTGAGCTATTGACATATGGACTGACATTTAATAATTTACCTGATCTCGCTCACTCCGTCGTATCGCCACATACCATTTACATCGATCCTACTTCACCAAGTCCTTGTCAAAAAAATGTCTGCTCTTGTTGGCATTGGAAACATAAATCGAGAGAATTGGGAAGTTATCTGGCGTACAGGATATTCTATATTTGATTTAATTGAGCAAAGGGAAAACAGAAACACACGAAATACTGGTGCTTCTGTAAAGTTTCGATCGTATTTTTGTTAATCTGTTCTTAATCACTTTTATGGCGTTTCTGCTTGTAGACATTACAATTATATTTACCTCGAACACACTAAGACGGTGAAAATTGGATATACCTATATATATATATATATATATATATATATATATATATATATATATATATATATATATATATATAGGACGTAATGCTGTTTCAACCTCTATTTAGAAGAAATTCTTTAGTGGATGAATCATATAGCAAAGCAAATCTAAAGCAATTCATGCATAATAATACCTGTTATAAGTCATGTAATTTATATAAAATAACACCGAAAATTGTTATGCAGGCTAGAGCAATGGTGAGAACATATTCAGCTGGATAATTTAATAAGATTTAAGGCGATTTCATCGATTGGAAAGATGGAATTCCACTTTTTTAACACTGCAGTCGGGGAAATAGGTCAACCGTATAGAAGCCCTACCATATAATTGTACATGCAGGAAAATTACGGAATATAACTGCTGTAGTCGAAGTAAGGGAACATTATATGAGGGCCCTGAATATTATGTGCACAAAATTGAAGCTGGCCCGTCTTCGAATAAAGAAACATGCACTTAATACAAAAGAGACATTTTCTCTACCAAGTTTACTCTCCCTCTCACTTCGGTGCCTTCTCGGCAAGCGAGGGACGCCTGAGAGAATGGCTTGCGTGTCAGGGACGAGTCTTCAATTATCATCGCGTGTAATCCTTTACGAGCCATTCCCGTGTTCTTATTTGGGGAAAGAATCGCATTGTGAACCAGCTTAGCTATCTTAAACACGCTGAGGAAGTAAGGAGGGAATCTTTCTCTGTCTCATTCTCTAAAAGAATCAAGGAAATGCCTCACAATATAATTGTCCGTAATGAGCACAGTGACAGGAGCCTCTAGGGAAATGAGGAAGTTCGATGAAAAATAAAATATGCACGCCAGTTGACTGGGTGGAAATTCCGAGCCACTGAAGGTTGACAACTTGTACATTTTTATACTTATTCAGGTTGTTTAAAGTAGGCGATTAGGTTATTATAAAAATACATGCATTTATGGTACCAACTAAGAAAAACATTAAGAGATTAAAATATTAAGGAATTCAGTACTTTGCGACGGTTCCAATTTTGGTGCAATGATTTTATGAGGGAAATGGAAAAATAAAAAAAAAGTTCTTACAGTTATGGTCACTAAAAATTATACTCCCTTAATTTTCTTAATTAGATTCATTTTATTTCTAGTTTATTGGAATTCGGATATTAGAATAAAATAGCAAATAAATCCTTAGAGCGTTCATTTATGAAAAAATAAAAATGTCAACCCTAACATTAAAGTCGTTTACAACATTAAGCTTTCGAGAAGAAATGTGAGATAAGTGTGCCACTGAAAATAACTTAAATGGATGGTCACTATGTCAGTATTTCTGAATACGTAGTTTAGATAAATAGGGTAAAAAATAAATACTCGATGAGGTTTCGTAAAATAATTTCTTTTGACACATGACTAATCAACGACTAAAACATTTTTATGCTACTTAAGTCTTCATTATTTAGTTATTGCGAATTCAATCTTACTAACTAAAATGCTATTATCGTCTTTAATTTGAATGTGTGTCTTTCTCAATGCACAAAAATAAAAAGATTAGAACTAAAACGGGGCACCCAAAGTGGTTTTAAAATAGTTATTTATTTGTTTAATCCCTTGCACCTATAAAGAAAGCAATGGATGGTGATAATTCAGTAATATGACGAATACCTACATCTCCATTTAAATGTACATTTAAATGCACCTAATAGCCTCATTAATTCTATTAAAGGAGATACTCTCTGGAAGAGGAGAGAGACTAAGACGGAGACTTCAACGGCCGGGAGAAATGATTTCAACGCGCGTATGTGGTGATTTCAACGTTTGTCTAATTAAGAATGGCTAGCAGTCGGACCCACGTCGGTATCACGTGATAATTAATTAACTAGTTTTGGAAAACTTCGCCCAACGTACCCGTTTTGACCCGAGACAATAATTATGATAACCTTTCATTATATTTTTCACATATAGGTAAAAAAAATTTAGTGAAGACAAGATTTATAAAAGAATGTGCGAAGCAATAAGATAAGTTTATCTTCTCCCTAACACAAGAGGCGTCACAAAAAAGAAGACGATTATAGGGAACCATCCACCTCTCAAATAATTTATCGTATACGTAGGTAGATTTATAAATTAATATATGAAGAAAAAATGCATTTATATCTGACGAAAATAGAGAATCTAATGAAAGTAGGAAGGGAAGGAGGGTCGCAGTTTTGGGATATATACAGAGGAGTTATATAAAAGGGAGCACACTTATACCAGCAGAAAACTTAGGTTTAAGTTTCATGAGATATAGGATCCCTTATTTCTTCGAATTATAGCATCTGTTATACTCTGAGTAGAGAACTGACGATTCTGAAATTAATATCGGTGATTGTGAAAGAAAAATATGCCTAATGGGGTGAATTAAATTTAATCATAAATAAACTCGCGAGACAACCCGATGGACGGTAGAAAATAATTCATGACTTCATTTGACAGAAAATGTTAAATTTTAAATATAACCGAGCGCAAAAGATTGATTTTCGAGTGTAAGAATGTTTTCTCAGTAGACTCGAAGGCCCACCTGCTGCGAGGTAAAGCTTTGGCTTCCCGGAGCTCGTAAGGTTCGCCCTTCTTTGAGGCCTCAACCCATAAACTCGATCACACCTTGGCGCTGTCGTTAGGGACTCCGGGGAGAGGACGGCCGTTGGAAGTTGGTCAGAGCAGTTGCGGGGCCGGCCGTCGGGCAACTCACCCGACTTCGGCGGCCCCGCGCCTCCGCCGACCCACCGGACGGGCGGAGGGAAAGGTCCGTGCGTGTGCGTTGGGGGGGAGGGATAGTGGGTGATTGTGGGGGAGGAGAGGCGTGGCCGTAGCCGCCCTCCCTCTCGCACTCCTTTCGTTTTCTCCGTTCACCGCTCTCGCAGGTCGTTCACGTGGGGAACACGAGGCTCGAGGCACGCCCCTCCAAGGTTAAGGGAGGGTGTCCGGCCCCCGCCCCCTCACCCTCTGCTCCGCACTCTCAGCTACCCATCCCCCTGCCCTC
>NW_027286875.1:3547500-3606721 GCF_022747635.1 Hetaerina americana
GATTTTCGTTGGTACTTAAGTATTACTAGAGTCTGGTCACTGTCTGTATCTATTCATAGGGAGTTTTTGTCGTAGACCTAATGTTTAAATCTGTTTCATATGAACTGTAGTTCAGTAGGTATCATTTTTTGTCTCTTGATATATTCCGTTTAACTACTATATCTTTTGAAATAAGCCTTTCCGATCAGTGTTTGCTAATAATAATTTATATTGCGATCACAAGCTTTTCTCCTCTTACTTTCCATATTTCCAATTGTATTAATAATCCCTTTTGCTCCTATGATGAGCGGGGTCCTCCTAAGCAAGGGGGATCCTAAGATGTTAAGTTGGAGTTAGGGGATCGACTTCCTCGAATCTAAGGTCTGTATTTAAATCCGTAGATACAAAGCTTATCAGGCTGCTCGCATTCTATTGAATGGCTTATCGCTGAGTGACTTGAGGATGTTGTATCAAACAAAATGCCCTGGAAAAATTTCTGAGGAGCATTGTTATTTTTTAATCTACTCTTCCTCTACTTAGGATTCTCTAAACTCTGATTTGTATTCTAATTTCTCTTCGTCTCGATCAAATATTTCTTGCTGCGGTAACAAGAGAGCAATGAACCATCGATGAAATGTTGTGTTTTCCAGTGGCATCGGTTATGACGACTAATTGGTTAATAATCCTAGTAATTAATTGACATTCGATTTTGCATATTCCACTCTTCTCATGCAGCCAGGGAGTTGAGTCACGATTTAACGAAAAATTCTTAACTTCTCTTTATTTTTCAGTGATTAATAATGGAAATGTTCCTGACAGATCCACAGTGAAACAGTTATTGACTTGAGAAAACAGACAGTCTTTAAATTTCTATGCTGAACTCATTGAAAAGTGGCAAGGCGCATGGCTTTGGGAAGCGGTGTTAATGGAGCAGAATGGACGAAGAAATCTCTTCATGGAAGAATAGAAGACATCAGCAGTGGCTCAATAAGTTGAGTGGTCAGTTGGAGGTAAGAATCGAACTACATATACCTTTATGAGCAATTATTTTAATAATGGTTGCTTTGGAAGCATGGAAGTCGAATTTGTAACCTAGTGATGCCCGTTTTGATGTGATATTTCCGAATATGCGTAGCCCACGAATGCATATGCTTGGGTTTGATATACACTAATTTCATGGAGATTTTATTATTACTATATATTATTATGGGCCATTGATTACATGTAGGAGTGAACCTTTGGATTAAATAGAAACTATGCGATGAATGATTAATAGTCTGTTGCACGTTTATTCGGCTATTCAATGGCTTACCAAGTACTCGAATAAGACATCCAATTTGTTTTTTAAAAAAAATTAAATTTGCATAAAGAAATGCGCGAGCTTCTTTGGGATATCTTTCTTCATTTTCACCGTCAGTTAATTTTTCACATGGCTAGGCCACCGCTGCGGTCCTCGTCGTCAACATTGGTGCGGTCATTTTTAAACTACTAAGTGTACCACTGCCTCACTCCGCCTTCATTCATTATTCCATCTCCGTACACTTCACAAAGTTGCCTGTGAATTTCAATTGACTTGTGGTTTCTTGCTAGTAAAAACTTAATCACAGATCGCACTTCATAGCTCGCGGAATTTTCTATTGTAGCGCGCATTTTAAAAGCTCGCCGTTAGCGAAATAGGAGAACCACAGTCTGCACACTACCACAGCAGGATGTGTACTGAGTTTTGACATCAAGGTGATGGCTCTAGCCTTACTCACTGCCACGCTAAGTTACTTTCTGGCTAGCCCTCTTATATCATAATTTTATCCTCAAATATTATCAGGAAAATAGGGAGTTTGAACCTTTTGACTCTATTTTAGCCTATTAGGTGGAAATAATAGGGACGCTACATAACATGGCGAGGGGAAGTATTGTGTTGTATTTTCTTCTCCCATATAAACGCAATGGTAATGCTACAGTTAACTAGGCTCTGACAGGTAATTTTTCATGATGACGGTAGAGAAAGAAACGTTGCACTTCCACATAAGGATTTAATATTTGTAAAATATTAAATCTTTATGCGGAAGTGCAATGTTTCTTTCTTTACCCGCATCAAGAAGGAATTTCTCAAAGTTAAACCTGAAACTGTTATGTTTAGGTAATTTTTCGTTGACAGACTGTTTAATCGCTCAATTGTCTACTAACATGTTGCTCTAGTATTTAATATTTCTAGCTAAAGTTCTGATTATGCACTTAAATATAACTTTGGTTTTCCAGTTAAATAATTAGTTTTTGCTCAAACTGAATTCAGCATAACATTTAGGTCTGTGGCGTATGTGTTTGAGATCGTAGCAGCTGACTGGCCTGCCTTTTGGATCTCCGAAGTTCGCAGGCATGCCACTTCTTGAAGTCACGTTTCAAATGAGAAGAAAAGCTCTACTTTTTAATGCCATGTGTGCGCACATTTCATTTGGCTGATAATAGGTTGCGTTAGTAGAGTGGCACAGCGATCGATCGATTGAATAGTTCTGCAATTAAAAATGAAATGTCAGGTTGCCTAAAATTTGGCGGTGTTATGCAATTGTGCAACGTTCTATTCAGTTGCAAAATTCTAGAGTATTTACCAAATTTTTTGCATTTTAAGTGATTTGCCGATTTTCATCGTACGTCGTATTTGCGATGCCGTTTTTGGTGGAAAATATCAAATCATGTAATTACATGCTATTGGCATTTGTAATATGCATAAGGTGAATGTGTTCAAAAAGTAAAGTTATAAAGGGGTAGTGAAAATCTACAAAATATGTACATGAAATATATAGTGTTTGCCTCTTCTTTTCGTGGTGATGAAGAATTCATACCATTTAAAGTTTCAATGGTGAGATTTCGACATTTTGAGTATGAAGGTGAAGTAGCATGAAGTTTAAGGTTAAAGTAACTGCTTGTTTAGAGAAATGTTAGGCTTAATTTGGTTTTGATTGGCTCTTGAAAATGTTATTGGAAAAGAATGACTCAAATTTTGGAACAAGGTACGATCAAGGTGCATACATTTTTCGTTGAATCGCTGGAGAAATATTTTTTATATTAAAGTTTTCTTTAATGAGAAAAGTTAATGGTTAAATAATACTATGTTTAAAGTATTTCAGTCTTTGACTTCCTCTATAGTTCTTCCTACCCAATCCACCTTCTATTATTGCCTCCAAGGCGATTTTATGCCCGATAATATGCCCAGTAAGTTGGTCTTTTTTATAATTGTAACTTTTTCGGTTATCTACTTCTTTCTCCTGTCGTGATCATTTCCGTCAGTTGTCTTTCTATCATTTTCTGTGGCATCACATTTCCATTGCTTTCAGTCTTATCCTTTCTTTTACTAATTTACATTTATGCATACTTCCGAGCTTACGCAACAATTTCAAAGGGTAAGAATCATTCGCCTTGAGCGGGATTCAAAGCTGGATCCGTCGATGTCCGACCGATTGTTTTAGCCAGTTATGCTAACGAGGTATCATATTCGTGCATTTCAAATTTTGGTATGCCTGCTAATACGCATTACGAAAAAGAAGCGACAGCGAAGGATCATTCTTCATCATGACAATGCAAGCTCTCACTGATGGCCTGAAACAACTACTTATTAGACTGGCCAAAACGTCGAATTGATGGGTCATCCTCCGTAAAGCCCGTGATTTAGCACCAAAGGACTTCTTTTTAGTCCCTTTTATCTAGAAAAAATTGCGTGGTCAATGTTTTTCGGGGCCTGAAGAAGCCGTTGAGGGATTCAAAAACCATGTTTTGGGGATACCTCAATCGGGGTGGAAAAAGTGTTACGAATATTGGTTCGATCGCGTGCAAAAGTGTATTGATTATCATGGAGAATACTTCGAAAAAAAATCAAGCTATTTTCAACAATAAATTACTGTCTTTCCATCACTAGGCTAAAAAATATATATAAATAGCAACCTTCGTACACTGTAATGCGTGTTAGCGGATGACTCTGTTAAAGTTGCTTATGTGGCATTTCCCGCAGTGTCTTAGTTTCTTCTCGCAATTAAATTAGTCCGAACTTGATGCGTACCAAGCTTTAACTGGACTTTAATTCTGGTAAAATGCCATTTTTTTCTTGGGCTCTTGAATTCTTTCAATCTTTCTTCCTTTTAAAGTTATTAGTGATCCGGCTATCGTTTGGTAGGCAACGAAACTCTTCCAGTATTTTATATCCCAATCACTGCTAACCTTAACTGTTTTTTTTATTTTCCTACCACTAACACAAACTCCTTATGTATAAGATCTCTTGTACTTAACTTTTTACGATGGAATTTTCCATTATACTTACAAAGCTCAAGATGAAAACGATATAGCCGAGACCGTAAACTTGAATGGCACTAGGTTTGTAAAGGGGGGAATTAAAACAAAGTTGCAACTAAGGGTAAAGATAGGAACACACTCTAGATCACTTGGGTGTGTTTGGGATTCAGTGACCCATGTATACCTCAGTCAAACACAAAAAGGCAAAATTAATAAACAATAAAACAAACTTACAACCACTCGATCACTAGGGCGTGTTAAACATAGGAATAAAATGGAGGGAACGGAGGCTAATCCGCAACCTTTACATGTCTCAGACTGCTCAGGTGCGAGTGGGAAACAAGGAGTCCGGATGGGCAGTGTTAGTAAGGGGTGTAAGGCAGGGTTGCCCATTATCACCGTTGCTGTTCAACCTGTATGTAGAGGAAATGATTAAAGAGCCATGGGAAGAACTGGAGGTAGGAATGAAAGTGGGCGGGGAATTCGTAAAATCAGTTAGGTTTGCTGATGACCAAGCTTTAGTTTTTCAGTCAGCCAAGGGTTTGCAAGCATTGCTGAGTGAATTGGAAACGCAGTGCGACATATGGGATGAAAATTAATATTATTAAAACAAAGGTTATGCGATTTCCTAGAAAGAAAAAGGCTAAGCTTAACACTAAAGTAGGAGGGCAAAAACTAGAGCAAGTAGAACAGTTTACGTTTCTCGGAAGTGTTTTGGACCAACACGGTCAAAGTAGTAGGGACGTAAGGAGAAGAATTGCGCTATGCAAAGAGGCTTTCACAAGAAGGAGGGAGTTGATGACAGAGAAATTGAGTAAGGATATGAAGAAAAGACTCGTTGAAACTTTGAACGTAGCTACAGCGCCGAAACGTGGTCATTGATGCAGGAGATTGACGTAGATTAGTGGCTTTTGAAATGTGGATGTGGAGAAGAACGGAGAAGATGAAATGGATAGAAAGGAAAACAAATGAAATTCTTGGTATGCTGGGCGAAGAGAGGGGTTTGTTGGGAGAAATCCTATGGAGGCAGGAAAAGAGGATGAATGGGGTATTGACCGGCAGTGGGATGTTGAAGAATATAATAGAGGGGAGAATGTTAGGCAAACGAGGAAAGGGAAGGAACAGGATAGGGATGTTGTACGGGATGAAAGGAGGAAGTAAGTACTCAGAGATGAAGAGGGACTTGATGTAGAGTAGGTTCCTGGATTTTGTTTCGTTAGAAGTCACAAAATATTTATTTGGTAGTTGTGCCCATCCAAAAACCTACCTTAACCGGTAGATTACCTTATAATAACGATATGTGAACAAATTTATTGTAGCCAATAATATACCTGTTGTGCAACCAATTTCAGGGTAACGATGGGAGGAATAAGTTTCAATCTTACGCTGTTTCACCCTCTCTTGCCACGGTCATCTTTAGAGTTAGTGAATGTCACTCACTTTTTGTGAGTAATGCTTCACTATAAAACCTGTAGCTATATTTATACTTGCGTAATTATGAAAGAGTATAAATAAACAAAAGTAGAATGAATACCAATTTCCTTTTGCTGCAGTGAATTCCACTTTCCTTCGGCTTGCGTAACATTTTGCTCCAGTTTTCTTGGAAATAACCTCCAGCAGACCTACGGAAGTGATCAAGGCCGGTGGATCTTTTGGTCTTTTTGTGTCTTCCACTTTATAATGAATCTGAGAGCAAGAAAAGTTCCTATTGTTTCTTTGTCTCTTCTAAATTCAAATGTATAATGATTTAATTAATGCTCCGATTTCCGCCCCATTCATCTGCAGGTACTTCTTGCCGTAATCTTTGAGAAATGGGAAACTTCTCACAACTTGTACATCATATCATTTAATCGATCCTGTATTTTTACCCTTTTACAGTTTAAAAAAATATCTGATGGAATGTCAGTCTCTTTTCATTAGGCTTGAATGTCTCAGCTTACACCTGATTCTCTGTTGCTTTATTCAGCTTCTTGAGATTCAGAATAATTTATTATCCATGGCGTTTTACATTTTCCCAACCGTGTAGTTGTAGGAAAAACAATCAATTGTATGAATTGAAGAATAATGGGATATATGAACAGTCGTAGCTTACTATCGATTATATCACCTTGATACATGTGTGCACATAATTTTTTTCTATCTTGGATTAAATCAAGTATACTAAAATATTAATAAAATATATGGTCATTTCCATTAAAGGGTGAGTTATTTGCATAATGTTCCAAGCATTATAATGTTAAAAAAAATATGTGGCTCTCAAACTAACATTATAAAAATGAAAATTAATGTGTATATTTATTAAAAAAACTGATTTTCTCTATTTTGAGCAATATCATGAAGAATCAAAAATTATTGAATGCGTCTTTTTGGCACCAAAATCTGTCAATTGAACATCTACACTAAACTTTTATTTGGCATATAATTTTCGTATTTTGACTAAACATCGACACCGACTACATATACAAATCTGACGAATTTCTTTTGGTCTTTTTCAGTCCCATTATGTAATTTTAGGAATATGGCGTCTAAACTAATGATGCATATTTCAACTTACTTAACAAGCATGAAAAATGAATCACCTCTAGGCCATTGCATGATAAAAAATATATTGATACTCTAAACAATGTCTAACGTTCTAAAAGTTGCTATTGTTATGCTTAAAATATGCGGTACATAAGAGTCATGCTTTTATCAAATTGCACTTCTCTCTTTTACTTTATTACCGTTGCTTAAATAATGCCATTGCAAATTTTGTTTTAGAGCGGTTCTTTTTCCTTGAATATAAATACAAGTTATTTTGTCAAATTAAAATACAAGTGACTTTTACCAAACAATGTCATTTAGCTTTATAATTCCTCTTGAAGTATTGAGCAATCTGCCAAATTATTGACTTTCCGAAATACCTTAATACCATCAATAGTAGTATTAGGCTACGATCTTAAGTTGTCACTTCATTAGTTATGAATTGTGGTTCCGTTGGTTTCCGAATCCGGATGGCTGTTAAAGATATTTGCTTGGTTTGATCCCTACTTTGCACGAATTCTATCTGAAGGTTTCAAGTTTATATTCTTTGATATGTTGCTTTGAAACAGTTTGTCGCAATCAAAATTTTTTCTATTTCTCAGAGATTCAGTAACCTTTTTCCTCTTTTGTTTCCTTTCTGTAGCCCCTAGTCTTCGTACTTTTTGTTCTTATTCTTGGGCTTCTACTCTTCTCCCCAGATTTTCTCCCAGATGTTCTTCTCCGTTCCAGAGTCTTTATTACTCTACCGATGTATCCAACACATATCATCGTAGTCTCGTAGACAAGTAAAACACTTTGGTGCCCGGACTCCACCTTGACATGACTTCTGTCGTTCGCAGCCAGCTCTCAACTCGCAACGCAGGCGTCTTTCGCATCATCATGCTCACCACCGCATTTCCATTTGCGTATACATGCGTCAATCGCTCTTTAGATGTCGCTGGGAAAGAGTCTCTCTTTGGGTCCCTTTTTTTGTGCAAAGATTGTCGGAAGAATCGAACATATGTCCAGGTGACCTGTTATTTCAAGGCCTAGCTCAAAACTGATTGCAAAATTCTAACGAGTGATCCCGTCCGAATTTCTAGAAGGGGTCAAATATCCCTCCGGGATAATTCTACTTATATCGCCTCTTTTGAGTAAAAATAGAGAAAATAGTTGAGTAAACTACTGTCAACTGAATAATTTTATCGTTTCCCTTCTCTTCCCAATTACACTGCAGTACTGTGACCTTAGAGGCAATTTTTCACCATCTCCGCAAAGAAATGAGTACTACTGTATCGATCACTACGGCCTCTACATTCGTTCATATGGAGGGTTGGTGACCCTTGTGCGTTATTGGCGGAGTAGCGGTAGCCTAGGGATATCAAGTATGATGACGAAGATGAGGGTCATCTGCTAAAATTCCATGATGCCGGCAACGTTTCGACTCTTCAGTAAGTTTCCCTGATTATTTTGGAACGAGAAAAGAGAAAAATAGCTGTCATTCACCTTGGATGGTGGCTATTCTACCGAAAGGCGATGATGTCTCACACCAAGAAGATAGGTCCAGTATCCTCAGTCGTACTATGAGTAAGAGAGAAGTTTACGAAGTAGGTCGCAGTACTGCAATGTGGGAGGCAAAGAGAATCCCCGAAATTAGTCTGTGTAGGAGATGATGCCTTGCAGTCAGAAATAATACCAGATTGATCGGATTTCTCTCTGCAAAACACGTCGTATACGGGCTCCCCGGATGGAAACTACTGATGAAGCCCAGTGAACATTCATCGTGATATCCTCAGGATAGAATAAAAATCAATAGGAGGGAAACTCAGATCCGATTATGTGAAAGAGAGAAACTAAATTTTTACGTAAATTGAGATCTGAAGAGAAAAATTCGAGTTGGTGTATTGACTTTTTCCTCTACCTCGTAAGCATAATATTACGAAACTGGTGGATGGAAGTTCCTCTGGTATCAAGCAGAGACTAACTATTAAGCTGAGCTTAGAGAGACGTTCCTAATGAAGATGCGACTGTTAAAATCATGGAATGGATAGTTACAGAAAGCGAATGGAAATATTTAGGAGGATTGTATTGCTCTTTGGATCGGAGATACAGTATACGCCATTTAAAGAGTCGATCCAAGAAATTATGTGACTTGGTTTGAGAGATTGATCCTGAAGATCAAATGGATGGATAAAAATGAAAGACGATAAATATGAGGGTATAAGGCCATGTGTAGTACTATAGTATTTAAAAAAGGAAAATATGGATTGTTCGCACTTTGAGACGCAATGAACTTTTCATTTACACCAAAGAAAAGAAAACAGAAACGAAGGGCCTACGAAGGAGACCAAAGGTATGGGTCTATCAAATGAAATATGTAAGAAGAGCAGACTGTTGGGTTTTGAAAAGGCCTAGAATTTGAGAAGAGGAGGGCCATAATTAGCCATTCTTTGAGCCGAAAGATCAATGGATAGTAAATTGGTGGAGGCAATCACTCAATTCACTCCGCCGTCGTACATGTCCTCAGAGTATCGTCACTTATTGTCCTCTTTGAGTACGTTTTCCTCAGTAAACCTCTTGGTCTAGAATTTGACTCACCATCTACTATTAGGTTTACAAAGTCGATTTCTTCAGGCTTAGCGGCGAGTACTTCCGTGTAGTTATCGTGCTACATAAATTCACGACCCGCAGGCGCTCACGGCGTTCAGCTCAACGGAGGGTCGATAAGCGTCTTCAAGAGCTTAGGTAAACGAATGTCAGTTATTTTGTGGCGTAGTTACTCACAAGTAAAGTGACAATAATGATTTATTGATCATTACAAAATATATTTATGTTTTTATCATTTTTATAGGTGTTCAATGATAAGTATATATATTAATTGGTTTTGGAGATTTTCGATTGAATTAAAGCCAAATATGATTAAAGCTAAATATAAACTCTTGGTATTCAAATTAATAGCAGTCATTGGAATTAATTAACTTAATAATGTTATATTAAAGAAGTGGATTACTAATCAAGTGTTCGTTCATGTTTTAGTTAATCATTGCTCCTCAGCGTTTGAAGTTATGGCCTTTTCTATATTTTTAGATTCATAGCTGGTATATTTTAAATATTTAACCTTTTTCCAAATTCTATCGGCTTTGAGTGGAAGTGATTGAAAACTGTTTATTTGCGTTGGAAGTTTTAAGTGGACTTGAAGAGCAACAAATACAGTCAGTACAGACAGTTACAGGTATTCAATTCTACTACTCAACTCTGTTAACTTAGAACGGTGAGCGAAAGTCTTGAGATTGGGAAGCGTATATTTGTTCTGGAGTCTGTTAAATGTTAGCACGAATGACAGTCTTATTACCTCCATTCTTTTAAAAATCTACGAGGAACCTCTAGAATGGACACAATTTCTATATTTTTGCTGATAATATAAAGAAAATAATCCTAAAATGGTGCTTTGTTACACTTTTATTAGCCACTTTGAAAATTCCGTCAGGATGCTCAGCAGTAGTATTTTTCGCTCGAAGTACGTGTATTTTGGAGTGAAATTCATTTGTGAAAACAGCCGTCATTCCGTTATTGCGGTGGCGAATCCCCTAAGGATTCGCCGCCGCAACCTCTCGTCGAAGCAGTGGCCTTATGATGGGAACCAAAAGTTTCTCAGCGTTCCTCACTGGGTTTGGTATCCCCACTTAGGAAATCTCTAGTTCGGTGATTTGTATCCTGAGTTCGGAATTAGACCTAGAAAACAATACATTAGGAATAATGAACGACCCGATTGGGAAAATTGGGTGTTCGTTTTGCGGAGGTCAATGCGAGACAGGGCCTGATTTCCGTCCCTGCCCCGCCCACCCTCCTTTTCCCGTGTTTCCCTCCTCCTCACTCACCCACAACCGCACAACATCCCTCGGCGGCCAGGATTTGAGGTGCTTGGCACGGCCACCGCCCGCACCCCTTGCACCCCCGCACTAACGCTAAACTGTTCCCTCCGATCCCCGATCCGCCTCACCACCCTCTCCTCTCCCTCAAGTCCGGCGGTTCCCCTATCCCGTCAACCCATTGATCCTGTTCACTCGATGCCGACTCTCGAGCGCCGTGTGCGACGTAATAAAAGTCTGCCATAGCCTAAATTCATTTGATTATTCTGAGGTCACTTGCGTCGGTTTCTTCTCACCCTATTCCCCGCAAAAAAAACAAAAAATAACCGTGTTTGTCGAGCGGAAAATTGGGTTGATGGGTGTTAGCATTCTAACCCACGAGAAATCAAGTTTGTGGAGTGGGGAAACGGTATCCATTCTCTTTGTCGCTCTTTGTTTCCTGTTTAAATTTGGGTCGGAATCAATTAAACCGGAATATTGATTGAACAGGGAAAAGTTACCACAATCGGGTTCTGGCCGTCACGTCATTTGTGGTACTATATGAATTCTAATCGTGGGAATAATTATTTGGAGCACTGCTTGTTTAATCAAATCGCATTATTTCAACAGAAATTAGTAGGGTTAGATTTCACATAATTGTGCTTATACGGCAATTTTTACGGCGCAAAATTTATCTAAAATAGTTCCAACAAGGATAAAGATTATACATGCTCTTAGCGGGGTACGAATACTCGATATTCCGGCTAATAAATTTTACACTCCGGCTGTTAAAATTTGGAGTATTTTAATATTCCTAAATTATATCATACAATAATCTTCCTTTTTGAGGAATTGTTCAAGAGTTTTATGTAGATGGGTCCAATATGCCACTAAAATTTCTGGCATCGACGGAAATTCAAGTTATCTGGAAAAATATTGATAGAAATGAGCTCTTACGGCTAGCAATATATAATAAATGTGAAACTCCAATGTTTACGGCTATTGGAGTTTCACATTTATTATATATCTGGAAAAATGTTCGGCTAATATATATCAAATTATTGTTAAAGCTTTTATGCAATTAAAAGTTTTAGTTATTTTAAGTTTTTATTCCATTTATTATTTTATGAATGCAGTAGATTTTGCGTAGTGAATAATAAATTGCTCGAGAGTGATATTTAATTGTAATGAAAAATGCATTTTTGTATTTCATTTTATGCATTCTCAACTTTTGAATTCGCTCTGACACTCGTTTCATAGAGCAGTTTATAAGTAATTTCAAGCCTTTATAAATTATAATGGAATTACGTATCGATAAGTGTTGTATTGTTTGTATGTAAGTATGTAAGTATCGTGTATTGTTTTCAAAAAATAAAACAATTCTCAGCTCTCAAACTCAATCAGAACGTTATGATGTCCGTACTGGAAAAGAGTCGGGAACCTAAATGGCATTAATGATCCAATGTAAGGAAGCAGAAAAGTTGGAGAAGGGGATAGGAAATCACTCGACTAAAAGGCGTGTTGCGTCCAATGACGGCGACCCTCAGAAGTGAATCTAGGGTCATTTTCTTTCATTGTAAAATATTCCCTTTAAATCGGTAAATAGGGAGAGAGGAGCCTCCTTTAAAAAGTAATATTAAATGTAAAAATTGTCCTTTCCATGGTTCATGAGCACTAATTTACAGTGAGACGGTTTGTCCATTTTGGACATAAGTATACGTGCATGTTAATGGTAAGCATACATATGCTTGCTTGTTACATAACGTATTGTAACTACTTCTGAAGAATATCGACTTTAATTAATACAAGTGATCGTTAACCTGAGGAAATATTTTCAGCTTATTCATTTTTCTCCTTCTTGCATAAAGCATTAAGTTTCTGCCAGCAGATATCAAGTCCATCTTTCCACGCTTATCCACCGCTTCTGTGTCACACCTCCATATCCCTCACTTATCCTCGACTTCTGTCTCCTCATATTCGTTCAATGCTTCTATAGTTCTACCTTGTAGAGAAGTAAAATATCCTCATTCAGGCAGCGAATCTTGTTGTTTAACTGAATATCCTAAAAGTGTCGACGCATCAGCGTCGCATCCATGTGCAAATGGCCGACATCTCTTCACATGTCAATTCCTGTCGCAAGTCACATTAGAGTTGGGGCTGTACTCTTACTTGGACTTTATAATGTTTCTTTGAATCCATACATCGTCATTGGGATACGTCAATATATGACATTGGCCAAAGAGATAACGTGTGTAAATATTCTATCCATACCGGATTAAGTAGTTATTACCGTCAGGTTGAGGTTCATACCGAAATGGAGCACAATTTAGAATGGCGATACCAAGCAATTAGGTTAATCGTATTTCTTGGCAGCATGACATCTAACTTTGCAGGCGAGACATAGCGATATCGCTAAACCCTTTTACTCACCCCCTTCAGTTCCCTTGACCTATTAACCCTTTTCTCGTTCCCTCGTATAGTCGTACCTTCAACGCCCATCTATCTTTCTCACAGCGATACCTTCCACTTCAACGGCTAGGTGAATATCTCCGTACCTCTCTTTTGGACCCTTATCTCTAATTATTGTGGATATAATTAGCAAGACCAGCATAGTATTGGTTGCTCTTTTCAACAGATGTATTTAACAATTGGTCCGTCAGCTAATCATTGCGACTCCAATATTAATCAATCATGATGCGGAGACAAGAGAAGAAATAGTCGTTTCTCTTGAAGCGGTCTTTTCAAGCTTATACTTTTGCACTCGATGCCTGCTTCCACTCACTCTGAGGGATACATCTTTAATATGTCGCTCGTATTTGGGATTCATTTCAGAATACTTTGATTCAAGACTCGATAAAAGTCAGGAAGGGCAGCCATTACTTGATCGAAGGAGGCGATTTTGTTAGCAAGTAGCAAATAAATCGTCATAAAATCATTCTACAACATGGAGTGAGATTCTCAAAACACTTGATGAATCAGCGCTCAATCCAACATTTTGGAACAAGTCAGTAATTCAAGTTTATTGCTGATATCAAAGGACTCATCCAGCACTTAATCGGAAAACTAGACAGTAGTGGCAAGTTAATAGAGATTTACTGCCAAATTTCAAGAAATTTCAAGAAATTTCAAGAAATTTTTTCCCTTGCACAAAATGTGACTACGTACATCAGAAGTACATGTAATAACGCTTTTAATTTGTTCATATTTTTTAATTCCCTCACTTTTTAATGTTTTTTTGAATTAAAATCCCCGGTGTGCGACCTTAAACAGCAATGTGCTTCGATTTGTTGGGATGATGTGGAAGTTGAGGTCAGTTATCTGTTACTTCAGGATCTCGAAATGTTGTCCACGTACGCTCCATGGGGACGCCCCGGTGGTGGGGCCCCCGATCCCGCGGCCAGAGATCGTCGGAGGCAGCACCTGCAGCAAGTCCGTGCCTTGGGCTCCCGTCGCTTCGGCTGGGGCAACGGCAGCAGCGGCGGTGACTCCGGGGGAGGCGAGAGGGAGCGGGAACCCGGTAGCAGGGAGAAGTGGGGCCGGGAAGCCAACTCCGGGGGATGCGGGGCCCCCATAAGGACACGATCCGGGAGGTTAGTGGCGACACGCCATTCCGACCCGATTTTACTGTTCCAACCGCAGGCGCCTTTGAGGAGGTGCGTGGAGGAGAGGCTGAGGTACCAGAAACCTCCGGAGACGAAGATGGCGTACAAGAGGGAACTCGGTAGGTTGTGAAACGTTTGTTAGTTTGGTTTCCGATCTTATCGCTAATGAGTATGTTATTTTATTTCACACCGCCACTTAAACTTTATTATTACTTGTCCAACTTGGCACCCCATACAAATACCTCAGTATATGGATATTTTCTTTGCGTATAAAACGATACGCATTGATTTTTCTGTTGCATGTCTTTTTAAACTTTTATTCGCTAGTTATTTTAATGCATCAAATTCCTTATATCATAAATTATTTTTTTTGGGCGATAATTTGCTGAATCTGGGGGGAACTATACACGTTCCTACGGAAATATAAGGAAAAATGCTGGAATGTCTAAAACCACTCGTAATGATTATATCATGCAAAAATGTATCTAAGTATGTTTTGCAAAATAAGGGGACAGATTGAATTATAATAGATACGTGAAAACTATGATCAGTGATTCAGTTATTTATTTAATCAATATTATTTAACTTAAATAATTTAAAAAATATCATGTACACGCAGAAAACGTATTGTACTTGAAATTTCGGGTCTATCATTCCACCCAAAAATGTGAGAGAATTATCTTTTACTAGTTAACCCGGCGAACTAGTTCGTACCGCCTAGGAGTCAATGGACATTTTAGGTACGCCATTTATAAATCAGGAAAGGCTGCACCGATTTTAATCATATTTGACTTGTTATAATAATATAAGGAAAAAAAATTCAATAAAACTACAAAAATTAGTATTACAATGGTTTGCCAGTAAGACATTGTCTTCATTCAATCTATACATATATACATTCGGGTTTATTCTCTTGAGTTAATCACCTTCTGATTCACAACATTTTTTGTTTTGTTCTCCGATGCAAGAACAAATAAAGCGGATGGTTAACCAACACGTGAACATGCCACATACAATTGACCATGAGAAAAACATGGGTTTTCTAGATTCAGACCACAAACATTCAACGATTGGCCTAGTGATTTGTGAATCGTCATGGCGAATGCAACACGAATTGGAAATTGAATTCGTTTAAACTCTAAGGGCATATCGGTCGGGATCATGGGAATCCTCGGAATAAGAACTTCCTCATCTTTGAATTTTCCTTTAAGTATAGTCGCGTGAATCACATTGATCATCAGTTTTTTCATCACTAAACTCGTTCCATTGCTTAGTTTTGGTTCCATTGCATAGGTTGGTTTGGGTTTCGAAGCATCATGACCACCGAGCCAACCTTCAGCTGTAAATTCTGCGGTGGTAAGCCAGGCACAACCAAGGAGTTTAAAAATTTAGATGGACAGTTGGTGACTATGTCTTCGTTTGTTACAAAGTCAATAGATTTGAATGATAGCAGAATACCAACGATTTGATTCTGAATGGCAGAGTGTAAGGCATCCACATCTTTGTTCTTAGCCACCAAAATTGCTCGCTCATTCAACCATTTGTGATTTTTGTGGTTATCAATGACGTTCGGGAACACTTTGTTGATGAGCTCATCTTTCAATGAAACGAAATTGTAGAAATTCCGAAGGAATGAAATCAACCCGCTCGACTCGTTGACAGGAACACGGCCATTAGCGATAGTCAACAATTGCTTGGCGAAATCTTCAGCAGGTGGATCGTTCAGCAATGCAACTCTCATGTCTGTTGTCAGTTGAAGTTTCTTCACATAGCACCACAGATTTAATGATTTGAGGCAAGCGTGTATTTCATTGGCTGCAGTCGATTTAGGAATGACTGGCAGTGTTTGGCGGAAATCGCCAGACAGTAAAATCATTGCGCCACCAAAGCATCTCGAGTCATTGCGCAGATCTTTCAATGTCCGATCAAGTGCTTCCAATGCGCGTTTGTGCTCCATCGTGCATTCGTTCCATATGATTTTAGATGCTACTTAAATTTTGGCCCTTGCGGACTGTTTAGAAATGTTACATGTCACTATTTCGGATGGTTGTAGGTTTAACGGCAACGTTACGCTGATTGAGGCGTTCGGCATCCTTCCAACAATGTGGCCGCCAATGCCAGAAGAAGCAACTGCTACCGCAATGTCCGATCTCGCACGAACAGTGTTCAAAAGCAATGATATGAGGAATGTCTTTCCAGTTTCACCAGGGGCATCCAGAAAAAATAAGCAGCCATTTCCATCATAAATTGCCTTCATTAATGTTCACACTTCTTTCTGTGGGGGGTTTAGCAGGGGTAAGTTCGTTTGAACTGATTGGTCTAGTTCATGTCGATCATATTCACGTTCAAGTTCCAATTCTCGATTAAACGCGTCGTTGAAGCGACGATGTGGCGCTGGCATTCCTAACTTCACTAACAGACTGCCGCACATGAGGTAACACATGTCTTTCATCAACAGTAAAGCCTGGTAATGCATCTCCTCATTAACCTCATTGTCGAGATTTCTTGAACTTACACGAATTCGATGTGAAATGTCTTCTGGCATGTTATCTTTGTTTTTGTTCCGCAGGTCTCGTGGATTGGATGGGAAGCATGTCGAATGGATGATAGCAAATAATGTGCGTATATGACTTGGAGATTCAGAAAGAGCTGCTTCAGCTCTTGTCGTGTCCCAATGATTATCGTTTTCAAGCAAACTGAGCTCTTGAGATGCAGCACGAAATGATTACGAAGTAGTGATTCGAACGATGTTGGCCCTCGAAAATTCACCAGTAACAACCGCAAATGGAATCATTCTTCGGATGAACTGTATTAATACAGCCAAGAGCATCAGTAGAACGTACATCCGGATGACCAGGAACTGCGTCACCTTGCCTCTGACGTTGAAATTTCTTCGATGAAGCGATAGGATACTTTTACGAAATTACAATGGTTATTGTGCTATAATGGGCTGAGACGAATCCAAGCAACCAAATTTCATGAAAATCAACTAGTATGATACGGTATGTTACTATACGATATAATTATACGATACGATATGATACGATATTGCGATGCGATATTACGAAACGATACTCTTGCGATATTTTAATGGTTATTCTGCTCTTCTGGGCTGAGTCAAATCCAAATCCAAATTGCGGCATCATCATCAGATGATGCCGCAACGCGGTGAAACGCGTTGTATCGTAAAATAAAGTCTGTGGAAAAGAGCAAAATCATTTAATATAAATGTATGTTTAATTGATTAATGCGCTCTTTGTAATTCATAGTAGGATATGCGATGATTGCATGTTGGTCTCCCTACGGCCAAGGTTACCTGGGTCATTTTAGAATACCCGTTCCGACTGCTGATAAAAAACCTGTCCGAAAAAGATTTAAAAAACCACAACCCCTTTACTCCTTGTCGATTCCCGGCTATTTTTCTGATGTCCTGCTGTAAGGAAACTAGTTTAGTTCCAAATGACCACCATAAATTTTCCAATATATGGTGGTCCCTAATTAGGTGTAGTATTAGGCTAAGGTTAAGGCGTAGCATAACCACTGTTGCAGGAATCAACGGGAAGGTTGGTTTGACAGATGAGGGCATAACCTACCTCGTACTAAGATTCGTACGGCATGTGGCATTCTGAGGCTATGTGCTCAGATGAATCAGAAGGAATTGAACCCGAGACCTCGGGTATATAGCTCAGCGCTCTATATACTGGAATACCATCCCCTTGTCTTTAGTATAGCGCTTCAATATCGCTCCACTGATAACATATCATGGACGCACCTTTTGACAAAACAACACCGACGTTCCACGGTTAGACGGTCAGTTGGTGCCTATTATCGTTTCAGGACAAATGTTCTGCTTTTATTGAGCAAATGAAATTATCCTACGTCACAGTGGAATCCACACTGTTTTAAAAGAAAGGAAAGCTAATACTAATAATAATCAAATAGTCAACTACACTATTCAATTTTGAAAATTGCGAAAACTCTAAGAGCATGTCTTAATTCACTGCGCGACGAGGGCGCACTGTGAGTTTAATTTCGTTTCGCAAGGACCAATAAAAATCGATAACCCAATTAATAATTCACGCACCGTGTTTTTACCACTTTTAAGCATAAGCCTCATCCTTCTGCCGATTAATTATTGCCTTAATATAATCTCTCAGTCATAACAATGCGTGAATCATCCAGATATTGAAAATTATGGTAATAAGAGTTTATAATTTATTTTAGTGTCACGGTCACTTAATGATCGATAATTTGACATCAACAGTTGTGAATAAATTCTATTTTTGTAAATATTAGCGGGAAAAAGAAAATACACCAAGATTACGATAGATTCATGGAGTCTATTAAGTGAATATGCAGTAAAATGTTATTTCTTAGTCGCAAATGTTTTGCTACATGTGAAGTTTTACATGTAGCAATGTGGGAGAAATTATGGATTTTTTTTGGCGAACTCAACCGCCTGCGTCGGCAGCAATCGTGTTACGGATACGCCGTTTGGGTTCCTACGAGTACATTCCATGGAAATATCAATAATATAACAGAGGTAGTACATGTAAATATAACAGAGGTATATTTTGAAGAGAAATAGAACTGAAAAATGTTGGCACCGAATCGGTAACAAGTGGAAGCAATGCCGTATTTTTTCCGTGAATTTTTCAACACGGTCATAAGTACATGTATATCTTATCGCCGTTTTGTTACCAAGGGCTTTGGGCGGATGAATGTGCAAGGGAGAAACCTTTGCATTATAATATGATGCAAATAAAATGTTGAGACCAATTGTTGTGACATCAAAAATTAAAAATATACATGTATTCCAAGTACATCAAATGTTTTTGCTAACCTCGCCAGCGTCGTAGGGGCGCATACGCTGGAAAGAAAGGGCTGAAATTTCGTACGTGATGACGGTTATTATTTCATCAAAACTATAACGGTATTGAACAAACTATCTGTACAGTCTGGTACAAACAGTAGTGAAACTAATTTCCATAAATGAAGAAAAATAATTTTATGACCATGTACCAAAGAAGAAATTTGAAAATTATGCTACATTTGAAAATATTTGCACTAGTGTAGAGACAGTAGCGCACTCTGAAATTTTTCGCTCGAACTGCACGTATTTAAACGTAATGTCGAGCATCTAATATTCATTTTGAAAGTTAATAAAGCCCAAAATATTCTCCAAGGGGGAATGGACCCCACCTTGGATCCGCCTCTGACTGTTAATCCGGCAATCAAGGGCCGTTGCCCAGATCGCTTACTACGGTGGTGAGAATCCGCTTTGGTTCTAGCCGCCGATTTATTTTACAATTAAATACGCTCTAATATAGCTCTTCATTTGCTTTTTGATTTTCCAGATAACTTGGTGGAACAAAGGAAAAGAGCTGAAGCCGCAGAGTGCGCTCGTGCGCGAAACATTGATCGGCTCTTGGTGAGTAGAAGTCTGGGGCGGATTTCATGTCACGC
Organism: Hetaerina americana; assembly: GCF_022747635.1. Taxonomy (NCBI): domain Eukaryota; kingdom Metazoa; phylum Arthropoda; class Insecta; order Odonata; family Calopterygidae; genus Hetaerina; species Hetaerina americana. The sequence continues at coordinate 3,567,176 of NW_027286875.1, forward strand.
TCTCTTATTCTTAAATAAACAGGGTAATGAAGTCAGGGCTAAGAGTATTTACTCAGGCCAAAAGTGGATATCCTTTAAATATGGCTCAATGAATTTGCAAATAAATCAAAGTTATTTTGGAGCGCCTAGTTGTAATTTACCTCGGGTATGAATGTGCAGTGAAAGTAACAAATCAGTTTAAGGCGGTGTGCCAGCTTTTCACAGTTGCTTCAAGAACGCCTGCGGCGCCATCATGGTTATGTGTTAAGTTTTACGCTATTTTAATTGATTGCTTAATATTTCCCTCCACTCGTGAGAAACTGTTATTCAGTGGTATAAGCATGGATGTAAAATACTGGATACCTACCGCACTTCAAGGTTGTTCTATTACTTTATACATTAATCATCCATTTAACGGTGCATATATCTGAAATTTAATTATGAAGAGTAATATATAAATTACATTGATCACAAGCTCATTTAAGCATCATAATCATCAAAGGTTCATGACCATAGTTAACGTAGAAGTGACATTTTAAACCTAATTATGAATATGCTCCATCTCCCCACTTGTGAAAGTGTTTACGGGGAAACCTACTCTCCTTAATAATCTCTTACATACTACTCGTATTTCGCTGCATGCGTCTTTCGTTTCTGTGATATACCTGCATTCGATTTTTCAGTCGTTGTCTTATGTTCCCTAGGACTTGCCTTGAGTATTTTTTGTCTTTAAAATATCAATGAACGTATTCGCCCATGACTTTCTCGATCTTTCCTTTACGTTCAACCCTTTCACATTTCTCCCTTAAATGTTTGGTGATTCGCCTCTCGTCCGTTCTCTCTGTATGACCAAACACGCGTAGCACACATATTCCATACTTGTCAATGTCTAGTGCATCCAAGTAGTAGTAGTTTTGAGGGGAGGCGACCGACAGCTAAGGTCATTTGCGCCATAGGGGATGGACAGGAAAGGATGAAGGGTGGAGAGAAACCCGGCGTCGGCATTAGCCTACTCTTTACGAAAGGCGCCAAGGGGTCCGCAGTTTAACGTCCCATCCGACGGACGGCGTACTCACTCAAAGTGCCCTCCACAATAGTGCATCCAATCCGCATTCTTTCGTGACCAACTCATTCCTCACTCTACCTCACCTATTTTTTTGAACCACAAGCACTGCTCAAGTACTCCAAATCCACCGCATTTAGTGGAAATTAATATTCACTCTGTCATACCCCGAGTTTCACTAAATTGCGATACACTAAATACAGATGGGGATGGGGAATACCGTTTTGCGCTGTTAATTTCGCAACCTGGGGCAAGCAGTCTTTGTTCTACAGGTATGCAACTCATCTCCCAAATAGGTACCTTTTTCGGCGTTTTCACTTACTATTTTCTCTTCATCTATCATAATTTCCATATCAAATACTCTGCTTAGGTATACAAAATCATCCATTTGTTCAATCATTTTGCCGTGTGGCCCTATTAAGATATCATTCTATACACGTATCTAATCTCCTCACTTAACTTAACTATTCAATGGTTCCCGGATCAACTTTGTGGAAATTCATGTTAATTAAATGAAGAGTACAATGTATCTTTCCACAGTCCTTTATTCACGTACAAGTAGTTTCAACGCTCAAGCGTCAACATCATTGAGCGTTGAAACTAGTTGTACGCGAATAAAGGACAGTGGAAAGTTACATTGTATTCTTCATTTAATTAAACTTAACTATAATACTTTGCGGGATACTTTCATGCACTTTCGTGACTATATGTTGTATAAAAAAAACATAAACACAGTAATCAACCCGAAATTCGGTTTGGCAGGTGATGGTAAAGTTCACCCAGTACTAAGCCCGACGGCGTAACTATTATTTATTCATTTTCGACCCGTTTGCTACCGCTTTACTTGCCCTATCCAGGGCTCCCCATAGACCGGTTGGGTTGGGTAGAATTGGAACATTCATATTTCCAATTATTACTCTTGTCTTAGCCATGCATCCTTCTCTTACATGTTTACCCATTAACGTCAAACAGGCATAGTGATATCACGTAGGTATCCTTGTTGAACACCACTTTTTATTCAAAACCAGTCACTCAAGATCCACTTCACTCTATCGCTTCCCTTATTGGCTTCGTGCATCAGCAATGCTTATTCACTCTATGCTCACTCAACAACGTCCACCTCTTTTCTATATTTGCCATGTCGTATGTCTCTTCCAAATCAGCAAAAACAAAATTAACTTTCTTCCGCACATCTGTGCGATTGCTAAAATTCAAACGGATGATCCATTTTATTTAAAAAATCTTGTTATTTTCCATGCAAACCTCTCACATTTCAAGTACCAATTGCAATCTCTGTATCTGCTAATGTAACAAGTGTCGCCATATGGATTTGCTGATGCGACCTATTGAGAGATTCGGTCGTCTGGGGTATCTACACGTAGTGAGTTATGCAATGTGAAGTATGCAGGATTACCAGCTATCTAGTACCCATGCCAATGATACAATTTTCTATTAACGGTTGCGTTTTGTCATTTTTTCTCCAGCATACCACTTGCGAACCAAAGCCTGGTAATACCTGATGCCCGCTTTCCCTATGTTAAATAAACTAATATCCCTTCCGAAGAGACAAGTCATCGTAGCCCGCGCCCCACTACTGGGGTTATGCAGTATTCTGATATACCAGGTCGTGAATTTATTATTAGTTTGTAAATCAGAATTCCACTAATCATTAAGTATCGTGAATTTAAATGTGTCCAAAGAACGTCCTAAAGGGATAGCACATGCATTGTCACTTTACTTTCTAGTATTTTTCACACCTTCCTCCTAATAATACTGGCGTTTGGGTATAAAAAGTAATTGGTGGCAATTAAAATAAACATATCGAGAGGGAAATTTTATTTAAAATAGTCATCATCATCGTCAGTATTTCAATCCTAAGATTGATTGACTACAGCCCTCAATTCTACTCTGTTAGTATTAACTCCCTCTCTCCCCGATAATATCTCTATTTTACGTCCGAAATTTATCCTATGCACTTGTCTCTTAGTCTTAATCATGGGATCTTCCCTTCAATTTCCGATGTCCTATGTTTCTAAGTTACCCATTACGCCTCAATACTTGTCCAAAATTAAAAATAAGTCCACCATAATTCGTGTTTGGCATTTGATATGTTTTCCTTGAAACTGATTGCCCAATTACGTGGGTAACACCCCTTCACTGGATTGTTATAATCACTGCACAACTAGACTCTAGCGCAAATTTTAATTCAAATTTTCCCCCAGAATACTGTTTACCCTTTCGTGAATTGAACTATTTTTGGAATATTTCGGAAGAAAACTAAAAGCAGAGTAATAAAAATCACACATTTTGAAGCAAAAATTTAGGTTAATGAAAATGATAATTCATCGTTTTTATAAATATAGAGGAATATGTAGGCCTCAGATATTTTGAAATATCATTATACCATGTTAATTTCTATCAGAGCGAAAAATAGCTTACGCGAATTAGGTTGCAACGAGTAGCTCGCCGTTGGGTTCAGTCGTTGCACCTTAGAACTCCAAATTTATATTATTGGCTCACATGTATGTCAGACTTGGACCGTGAAATGATGTTGTGTTTCGACTTGATAAGTTTGAGTCGCGTTTTTATGATGTCTTTATATTTGATGGATTGAAAGTGTATCCAACAGCTATACAGTATAAATCCCCCATAAAATGGATGAGGTACTGTAGATCTCTTGCCCGTATTCTGCTTGTGATCTGTGTATTGGCAGATTGAATCACCATTTCTGGGAAATATATCGTTTCATATGATTTAAAAAGCCGATATCCACTTTTTTGCTTATTATAGGGAGGTCAGCAATGCAAAATGTACCTAAGGCTGATGGAAATGATTTGTGTCTGTAGTCATTTATCTCTTGCTTTATCGATGTATCGATCTTCTGCTGTGAAGATCCTTGTTGGTCGGTAGCGTGCCCACGATGCACCAGTCTTGTTGGATTTTACCCCACGCACCACTCCGAAAAAATTGGTGACCGTTCACGGACTTAAGTTTCCGACTTACTCTGTCTGTGTCAAAAGAATTCTCCCCCATTGAATGAACGTGGGCACGCTACTACTGATGAGCGTGACGAAGGTCCCCGGGTAAGAACATAGAAGCCACTTGGCTTTGATTACCAACCAGTGGCTCCCCTCGGATTCTACCTTCAAATGTTCCTCTGTCTGGTCCTCGACCCCCTCCGCCCCCGGGCGCGGTGGTTCGTCGGCAGCTGGGGGCGCAGGAACCCTGGGGCCGACCCGGTCCAGGCGGCGTTGCGTGGCGTCATCCCGAGGAGATCGGTCTTGATTTCCTGCGATCACTGGTAGGTGGGCAGAAGATTGGAGACAAAACCAGCCTGCTACCCATCCATCCCCTTTTCATTCATTCAGCCCTTCAGAGAAATGTACCATAACCGCCTGGACGATCAATTGCCTACCTCTGTCGCATTCAAAGTAACCGTCGTAGTTACAGTTCAATATAGATTTTATAGATGTAGTGCATAATTGAAGGAAAGCATTGATAGCAGTGACGTAGCAAAGAAACTGTTAGTTTTACCATTCCTCTTGAAATTTAAGCCCGGAGAAATGAATTAGGGGTTTGCCTTGAATTAGGTACCGGGCATGTTGGAAGAATTCGTGATGTCCAAATGGTATACCGTTTGGTCTTCACGTTGTGTTTTGACTTTCAATTTCAGCTATATAGGATCGTTGATGTGGTAAACACTCGGAATCATTCATTTGATTTTATGATTTCATTTCAAAATCAAATCCACGAATGTTTCTGAAAAATATGAAGGTGCTATATGCTGAATCAACGTATCCCGCTTTAGTCCGTAGGATTTAAAAGAGGGGATCGTTCTGATATACAATGCACTATGAAAATATTACTTGGGATAGGATATATATGGAATCAAAAGTTTAATAAAGTGGTTGAAATAAATGTTCCTTTATTCTGGGAACGTATTTTTCTCGACACTAAAAAATAGCCCAGGATCTGCCTCTCCCATCCGGTTGTTCTATTGCTACGTCACTGGTGTAGAGCGTGCATGAATTAGCTTTCAGTGTGCACCTCATCTGTCATACGAACTTCCCATTGCATTTTGAAATTCTGATGCCTTTGACTGATGAAAATCACGATAAGGTACTTTTTGAATCGATTCTTTGCTGCAGTTAAAGGATGTGTGAAAGCAGCTGTCGAAGACCGACACGTGGGGATACCCAAGAAAGAACGGAATCCAGGAAAATTATTGCACCCTGGTACTTCACGTTTGGATTTGTCGCGTCTTAAAAAGGGATAGTAATAGAATTTAAGATATTTAAAATAAGTTGTACAACCATACTTAATGCTATCACAGGATATTGTTGGATGGCATTTAAAATTTTTAATAGGGAGTGAGCGACGGCTAATATGTATTTTGCGTTGAATAGTTTCTTAAATACTACATTTGATTGAAATTGTAATTTATGATTACTGTGGAACAGATATAATTTGATATCCTCTGTCTTTGTCATTAGACTAAAGCAACAACATTCCTATGATTCTTCTTTATTTATCATTCTGTCTGGTGACTTGTGTAATGAACTGGTCCCGGAATGAAGAACAAAATAAAGAAAGGAGGATGTGGACAAGGATGTGTTCTATCACACATTATCTTCAATATCCGCGTTGAGATATCAGTATGGAAAGCACAGAATATGCTTCAAACGTTTATGCCCAAAGAGAAAACATCATTAGTCAGGTAGTGTTTCGCCGACGAAGGAGCTGCTGTGACGAAGAGAGAATGGAATCTAAAGAAGGCACTTTTCAACTTAGAGAAAGTTATGAATCTTCAGATAAAAACAAATATTAGGGTCTACGCCAAAATATAAATGAGCAATTTTCCTGGGAATCAAAAGCTATTAGAAATATAACTTTTTATCATGTGGGAAGGAGAATCAATTACGGTGGAAGAAAAAGGATAATTATTGGAAAAGTCTGGGCAGAGAAGCATTCGACTGAAAGAAAAGTTTGCTGATGGTGAGTGCCGTTAGCGCAAGTCTGGGAGTAAGGAAGCGCCTCATTAAAGCATAAAAGTATATTTGAAATATGCTTCTCTTTGGCATTGATGAATGAACACAGCAGCAACACGAATGAGAATTGAGCAAAATTTTAAATGCAGTGATAAGAGGAAACAATGAAGATAGACGGCAAAGAAGAATTTTATTGGAAACTCGGAAAAATAATTTCTTTGGACACGTCTACAGATCTTACAGGGAATGGGAAGAATTACAGAGATCTTGCAAGAGATAAATGGAACAAATAATGGCAGATGTTAAAGAGAGGAAAGAGGTAATTACGAAGAGTTTTGGCGATAAAACAATGGAGGGGAGCTGTCTCAAACTGTCTTATGATTGATGACCCGTGATGATGAATTTTTGAACTTAATTACTTACCTTCTCTGGTGTCAAGTGAAGTTGCACTCCTAGCTGGAGGCGTATTCACATGTTTAGAGGCATCTTCTTGAGTGGTGGTTGTTGTGTGTTCAAGCTTCGAAAGTTATATAATTTTTTTCATCTGTTTTATTCAAATAAATACCTACGGCTATGAATAATAATAATAAATTATCATGAGGAAATTATTCTCATTAACCATTAAAAATTTCAGACAAACTTCATCGATATCATCAACCATTAAACTTTGCACACCCCACCTCAAGGAACTATAGTATATATTACCACCTTATACAACCCTGCAATCTTATTTAGTTTTTCGAGATATATTATCTTTTTTGCCAGTTAGTTACTGCAGTGATTATTTGCTCTCGCAATGTTTTCATGATGGCACTCCAATATGTAAAAATCACCTCATCTTAATTTATTTATTCCAGATATTTTCAACTAAAAAGTATTTTAAAATGTTTAATAAAAATATATTATGTCTCAAAAAAATTTTAAATTTTGAATAAAAAATATATTAAATGAAAAACAGCGATTACTTAATAGCAAACTAATGCTGTTGGCAAACGAAATCCGGTAGGAATCGCCTATCTGATGAAATTCTTCGCGAATTTTTTTCCTCTATGCATACTGTCATATGATTAGCGCCCTCATTTTCTAATGTATCATCTTAATAATTCTTTTTAACTATTATCATGCATTGAAACATGCCAAGTGTGAAGTTATTTTTGATTTGTGCAGGTTTGCATTCAGTATGGTTATCACTAAGTAATTCTCCAGAAACCTGGAATAAAATTGGTAACTTTATAGAGTATCTGCCAGATTATATTATTTTTTTTCATAGCAATTTCTATGTGGAATTTTCACTAAATAGAGTTATTGTAACCCCAAGCAATAAGTGTTCCTCACAGTAGTTTTAGCTTTGATGTCGATTGTCCTTCAGAAAATATTAAAATTGATCTCCGAAGTACTCTGTGATTCATAGAAATTTGGATTCCTAATTTTTCCATTCTCGAAAGGGTACAGCACCTCAACTGTACCCTTTTCAATTCTTAAGTCCATAACCTAACCTCGCGTTTAAATGCCTACCGAAGAGTATTAGTTTTCCTCAATAAGATGTGATCAATAACAATTATTGTTAATTCTTCACCTAACTACAGTGTACCATGGAAAGACAATTGAAAACAAGCTTAATAAGAGCAGCATACTCACATTGGTCTATAATATTAAATTAGCTATTGAAAATTTCTAAAAGTTAATTTTCGAATCTAAATTCACATATCGCATTCGTCAATAAGAAATTTCGTAAATACTTCTCTCAATATTATTACAACATAAATGTCTCTTCGTCATACGCACAATGCGATGCTCGATGCTCTTACTCTTGAGAAAAAAATGGCATCTCAGAGTAGCATTGACTTGCGTGTATGCAAGCACTTCAACATGCACCACTAAAGTTTTCGCTACGCATCGTTTTCCTCAAAATACGTTCATCGCTAAACACATCATTTCTTTAATATTTAAGGGATGGACCGGGCCTGCGGATCAGCTGAAAGAGGATGGAGGGAATACACCCAAGGAGCGGCGAAAGAACAATGTGAGTGTTCCATTAACCCTGCTCTCGCAGAGGGAGACGTTTCCATAATAACCATAATAATGCCCTGTGTCTTCTCTCGGTAAATTTCTGGGAACTTAACAAAGTGTCAAGATTCAATAATAAAATCTTGTACTTTATGTTGTATGTGGAAAGGGATGAGACAAAAATTAAGGAGGCTTCGACGTATTTTCTCTAGGAGTATTCCTCCTTCCTGGATGAGATTTCATTTTACTCGTATGTCACCATTCCAGCCCGTCTTCTTTTATTCTTAAAATCCTCAATGGTTGCGCCGCTGTTTTTCTTAACCACATGCTGAGTTTCAGCCAATTTCAACGTACTAGACCGTTTTCCATGAAAATGGCTCAGCACTTGGATTACAATTCCATCATAACCGTTGCTTTGTGTAGAGAAAAATCATTGTCTTTTCAATTTTATGATTTTGGTCCATGTTTCAAAGGAGTTACAATACTATTCGTAACTTTGTATCGATCATCGGTTGTTTTATCAAAGTTGCCCGGGAGAAGTTTCTGACGACGTGGATGGACTCAGGCATGGAGTTGTATTACAAATTATCAACTACGAATTTTGGAATTCATTATGAATTCAACAAATCTGTAGAATTCTACGCATCTTTCTGGTTAACCTATGAACGGATGCGACAACCGTGTGCCTTAGAACCGAGGAGAATGTTCGCCGAGGGGCGCGGGAGAAGGTACCTAACGGCAGAATTGTTGGTAGTTAACGTATTTTGCAAAAATATCATTATTTTTTCCTATTTTGCTTGAGATAGCAATATTCGATTTCTTAGCTCAAACTTTTCAGCGTGGATTCTTAGTCATAACAAATAATACAGATCTCGTTCTGCAAACAGACTTTTTAATGCACATGATATCGCATATTCTAATTACTTAATTGGCTCACGTTGGTGGAAAAATAGAAATACCCGGAGTTGAATTGAAATGTTTGAGTATAGATGACGGCGAACAGAAACGCGGCTTATAAATGTACATTTCCCTATTCATTACAACTCCAAAGAGTTCGCACCCTATGAATTGGCTTGCTAATCAGTTCAGAATTCTTATCTTTGTTCGTGAGGTTGAAAAACGGGTTTGGAATAAACAGTTTAACAAAATATTTTACTTTTTTCATGAAAAAGTGATTATCTGTTTCTGCTACTTAACATATCGCTAGCGTTTAGATTGGTTTGGTCATTATCTCATAGTAATTCAAACTTTCGCTTATAAAATCCTTATAAAAGTTTCGTATGCCTTTCAAAAACGTAAATTCTCACCGGGTAGGCTTTACGCAGTTTATGGGAGTTTCATATACTATATTCAAACAATCAGATTCAGCATCCAGATAATTCAGAAACTATGACAAAGAAGATGATGAAAACGGTCATTGAGAGTCAGCATGGGGTTGTCCTTTTCTTGGCGGAAGTGTCGCGAGCACGTACATGCGTGCGCAGTTTTCTCACAGCAGGCCTTCGCAACGGCTTTAATGATGCAAGCATACGCAAGGAGGTATTTTCACTGAAAGACATGTTGGCGAAGCTAGGATTAAAACCCGAGTTATTCGATTCTCAATTTTTTTATAAGTTTTTCTTTGACAATGCTAACATTTGGTTGGAGAACACTATTCAATTATTAGATGACACATTTTTTTGTGTGGACCTCATAAAATTGAGCGTTATCGTATATCCGATTTCTTATATGGCAATGGAAACGTAGTTAACCCTTTCAGTATTAACCTCACGCTATTCGTTTACATACTCCTTTAAGTGAATTCATTCAGCATGAATACAGCTTATCCCTACATGGATAATTCCCGATTATTTATCGGTAAATTCAAAGCAAGTTTCAAGAAGATCGTACCCGATTCGATCGCCAACAAATTATCATAGGACTAACCGATCTCTATTGTGAGCTGAATTTTCTATTAATTAACTCCGTGACTTCGCTTTTGCTTTTCCTCACTTCGGGAATCGTTCCTAAAGCTCAGTAACTCCTCGTTACTCAACAGACACGACGAAGGAAAAGGAGAAGGCCGAGCGTCACTTACGGTAGCTTCCTTATTAACCCAGATCCAGGACCTCCAGGAGACATTTAAACTGGTGGCTCGTATTGGCAATGCCTTTAGCTTATTTTTTTCACAGCGGCATGTTGAAATGAACCGTTGGCTGGATAGGGTTTTTTAATATTTCTCATCGCCTTTTATTTCATACTCTTCTTGAGAAATTACATATGGACTGTTTTCACTGCTCATTTTGAAGCGTTCCATTAACCTTTTCAAATCCATCAAATTTTATAGAGTGATCCGAAATAATGTGATTTAATTTTATAATTATCTGGATTGAGGTCAGCTTTGGCTTTATCTGTAAATTTGGAGTATTCCAATTAAGAGATGTGAAACTATTTTGGATCACGATGTTATGCGCACGCTGATCATTTTTTTTGTCTTGACCCTTGGGTGATTCCGAATTTTTATTTGCGCCGAAGTGATTTTTTTACCGTATAGGATACTTAGTGTACAGTCCTCTAATGGATGGAAGCCAAGCACTTGATTAAGCATTTCCGGCTATGCGGACGCTCAATTTTCGGGACTTCAATGTGTTCTTCATGTAAAATATGTAGTGATACGTAATTAACCCAAATCATTTCTTTGAGGAAAAATATTAATTTCAATAAATCATTAAATGTATATATACAAAATGTGAACAATATCATGCATATGCGGGCTAAAGCAAACTTCCATTCTACGAAACCAATTAAAACTTTATTTAAACCTACATAAATCGCACATTTTAGCTTAATGCGGAAATATGCAGGAGATTAATATGCGTGGCTGTGATCACTTAGCAAAAAGAAAAACACTGTATGCAAATTTTCGACAAGGAGATGGAGATAAAAAGGACGGCTAATTAAAAATGAATACCTTACCCTTTGCTTTTGTGCTTTCAAATGGATCGGTTGCATAATATATATTTTAACTAAATATATGTTAATCAATTAACTGTAGTTGACGGATGTCTCCCTTGTTCAAATTTGTTCAGCTAAAAAGATTAGGAATACACGCTTGCATACAAAAATGTCATAAAGTATTATTCTAGGTCATAATTATGAATACCATACATAAGAAAATGAAATTAATATTTCTGAACGTTAGAAGAGTTTCTGCGACGGCTAACGTGAAATCGGAAGAATTAATTGCTTTTATGCTGAAAGTTAACTTGAAATAGCAACAACCTATTATAATTTTAAGATCTAAAATACACGTTTAAAAATATATTTGAAGCGGCAATAGAAATTAAATGGTGTTGTTATTGTTATTTTTTTTAAATCCAACCATCTATCCCCGACGTTCATATAGGCCGTCAAGGTGTGTAAAACATTTGTGTGGTCCTACGACAGCCATTTCTTTGGCGATTTTTTGGTCCTGTAGACTGGTTGGATGCCAAAGATTTCAATTGGAGTCATAGGCCATATCCATAAGAGAATCACATTCTACGGGCCGTACATGAATTTCAGAGGTCTCCTCTTTCATAGGAAATTCTTAAACAGAACCGTTCAATCCGTTTTATGTAATTTATTAACCCATATAATAGATCGTTCTTATGTAAGATTGGTAATTGTTTATTTTGGTAATTATTTTGGAATCATTTAATAATTACCTGTTTTATTGGTTTTCTGGTACCTTTTTTGTTTAAATATGGGAATGTGTTCTTACTTTGATCACAGAGTTCTTTCCGAGTGAGTGGTTAGAATTGTTGATTTTGTTTAGGACGAGCATTTTGGTAGTAAACATCATCTTTTGACCATAGTTGCGCTCATGCAAAAGCTTACTTGCTTGTTGAAATTAAATTTAAAATACTTCGCCTTTCCACTTAAAAAACTTTTATTACGACCTAGGTTTCGTTATGGTATAACATCAGTGACGCCAGAAACTGTTTCATTTACTTGCTTGTGTTGATTTTAGAAATTCTTTGGCACGTACACGACATGTTGATCAATACTTTCTGCTTATATCAAGATTAATGCACTCACAAAGATTCATGAAATCCTTACTTTTTCAACTTTTCATATACAATAATCCTTGTTACTGTTTTAACGACTTAATTTATAAGCATCTACGTATATTCCTCGCATTTCATCGATTCCCTTACTAAGAAAGCATTTCTTTAAGGAAATTATACATGGCATATTGCCGTAGGTTTTTCAAGCTCTTGGGCATAAGTGCTTTTCGTTGCGCAAACAATGGTCGTTTTCTTCGACACGTCCAAGACTCTTCCCAAGACTTAGAGGGAAATGAAAAATTAAAGGAGGTGTTAATCTCTCTGAGTCGCTGGCCATAGACTTTGCCGTCAATATTTAAGACCCACCGAATTAATTATAAATTTCTGAATCATTTTTATATCGGTTAACAAAGTGCAAGACAAATGTTGCGTTTTATTTGACTCTTTTTTTACATAATGGATAATTTCCGACCACTTCCTACAGCATATGTCTGCATTGACTGACAACAGAAAATGCAGACGTATATGTCTGATGATTACAGTAGCAAAACAATCCTACCTCCATCACAGTCATCAAGCCAGAGATAGGTTTGATACGAGGTTTGATGCTCGTACGCGAGGGAGGAGTTCACCTCTCGCTGAGTCCTGCGGCGTGTGAAATTCACACGTTTGGAATAGTGGAGTGGGAAGGGAGGTGGGAGTTCGTTTCTCTGTGCCGCCAGCGGATTCTCAGAAAACTCTGGAAAACTTAAACTACAAAACTTTGTTTTAACTGAGAGTGTCCGGAGGCTTCCTCCAGATTTGAGTTTGGAACATCTTCTTTGTACGCTCTCTTCACTTAGATACTGACCCTTAAACATATGAAGCACATAAAATATAGCCTTGCTAAAATACTTGAATTTTAACCAAATCGGAATGATTTTGGCGTTGATAATAATTTTAGCTCAGTAATTCATTCACGCAACAACCATCAGGGGTAATGGTATTCCAATCCATCATTGGTATTCCAAAGTGGAGAAGTTTATATTTAGCTCATTTCCAAACTTAGATAATCTATTTGATATCCACCATGCCGAAAAATGTTCTTTCAGTATTTGTAACAAAATAATGATTATAATATGAATGTAGCACATTTCCATAATGGTAAATATACCTTAAAACGTGTTTCTGGTTATTGGATTCGTACCAGCAGTATTATAGTACATTCCCGTATTCAAAATTCATTCTTCGAAATAACGCTCTTACTCTTAGTGGGAAGTCGGTCTCACATTCTGGTGGTTCATATTCACGCTCCGCCAGACCGAGGCGTCTGTTAATCTTGTTTAAACATGCATTGAAAGGTGGCGCGTGTCTTTTTAGTTAGGCCAATTCTCGTTCTCAGTAGTGTCAGCACTGTTTTCCTCTTGCATACCTTTGAAGAAGACCGCGACTTTGTCGAATGTGTTTTCTTCCATGTTTACGAATGGCACCGTGTTTACTACGAGTATGAATTTTCAGTCACACATTCCTTAGAAACGCAAGCTCACGGGAACCGTTCCTTGGCGAGTTATTTTAGTAACTCTCGCACTGGAAGTGGTTATTTCCATCGTATCGCCGTTAGTCCATCGTATCGGACCAATACTTTTCTATCCCGTCAGAAGAATGAGACATCGCCCAGGAGTAAAAGAGTTGTTTGCTGCATGGCTATCTCCGATCAGTCCTTGAAAGAGTTCAAATGGTAATCCACGTAGAAGTATACCAGGCCTTCCGCAGCCAAAAGCGTCCACCATCGCGATATTTGTATAATAATTACTATAATATTGTATTTGGTAACAATGCATAATTGTGTTGTGATATTTATGAGATGGTATCATTCGAATTGCTGTATTCAACAGAAGTCAACAAAACTATGTATTCGTGGATAATGATTGTTTTAAATATTTAGCCATAAATTGTTTTAATCGTTAACAGACGGCATATCCGCATTGATGTGCAGTTTTAAAAGCACCGATTTCGGAAGGTGAAGTAGATTACTTCATATATTTTGCGGTTGAAAGTATTATTCATCATGATCACTGGCCATACTTGTAATCCTGTGATTGGCTTGACTCTTTTCTTATACCGGCTAAACCTTTGTACTTGATATAACTTAGTTTTATTCAATACTATTTGGTCGTATTTGCGTCTAGTTATTAGCCCTGATCTTGTGCACTGAATGTGAATAAATTGCGTGTATAAATTATCATTTAAAAAACAATAGAAATGAAGTCGTATTTCTTCAGGTTAGAAATTACAAAAGTGCATGGTATTCGGAAAACCGAGTGAATCATACAATGTATCGTGGGTGTGGTAAAAAATAAGTAGAATGTAATGGGTAGTCCGAAATTTTTAGGCCGTTCTCATGCATTTTTATTATCACCTAAAAAAATTAGTAATCTATCCGTAGGTTGCCGCGATAGGTGAGGGTAGAGCATACCTAGTACTAAGCGTGTGAAATTCACACTTCTATGGCGTGGGGGAAGGGATAATTGCCATTCCAAGTACCTCCTGCGGTTTCCCAGATATATTTTACTCCCGAAAAATAGTTGAATCTGGAGATATCCAGGGGTATTGGCTGGATTTGGCCCTGGACCTCCAGTCAGTCGCTATACATTCTACTTCCCAGGCTACCTCACCCATTATAATTGTTTTTATTACATCATTTTTCACAGGAAGAAAAATATTTTTTTATAATTCAAAATTAAAAAATATTAAACATTTATTGCGGGATCAGAACTATTATTTTAGCATTCATTATAATTTCAATAAATGGAATGCATTGCGGAAATATATTTGATATTTAATTATTGAAGAAGTCTTAAAACTTGTTATATATATTAAAAACTCGGACAACTTTACCTTCATAGCTGTATCAATTTCTTGATCCTTATTCGTAATCAATTATAAAATAAACGCAGGAGCCCTTAATGAGAACCATAACTCATGAATGGATGTTAATCAACGGCGGATAAACATATTGAGTTCTTATCGCCAGGCACTTTGTTATTTTCCTGTCAACTTTTATAAACGCTATTTAAATGAAATGAGTAAAAGATTTATAATTTTGGAGAAGAGACCACTATAGTGAGGTTAACCTCAGAAGTTATAGAATCAAAAGTAAATTTTCAAAATTACCACTGTATCGTCAAATATATTGATATCCCTGAGAAATTTGATGACTGTCGTTTACTGGTTGTTCGCCATCCAGAACCTCATGAATCCGCTTCGGAAGTCGACAATAATTTCTCCTATCCGCGAGACCGTTGAATTAACTGAGGATATGCAGTTTATTGCAATCAGGGCAAACTAATCTAACCTATTAGATACTGTCTCAGGTGTTGCTTGGTGGAAGTGTCTCACAGTAGGCTTAAATGAAGGAAGACAAACTTGGATGATTCCACTTGAATTTTAATTTTTCACGACAGTAAATTTTACCTGATGACCTGATGATGTTGCCTTTCGACGTAACCACGGTCGTGAAAAATAAAAATTATCTTCCTTCATTTACGCCAAGTAATCTAACCTAATCTTGCCCTCGGTTGAGTTAGGCTAAGTTTCCAGTCTACCATATTGGCTTAAGTTTGCACCCTTGTAAGATGTGCCGCGCCTCATGGATGAACTGCCATGAGTACCATAATTTATTTTTTTATTAGCGTGATATGCAAAATTAGGAATGTAGTGGCTCAGTGAGTATAGCGCTGAGCTGGACTGACCAGAGGGCCCGGGTTCGATTCAGAATTATGCCTCTGAGCATCCTCAGCTTCACCCTAGTGGTGTTATTTTTACGGTCACCAGGTATTCCTAGAAAATCAAATGCGGCACAGGAATAAATTAAGCACCCTTGCTATCCTGTTTATGTTTGAGGTCCATACCCTATATGGCTTAGTACCAACTGAGCTTTTACCTATCAAACAATCGCTGTGTTGATTAATGTGGCCTAGTTAATAGGTAAAATATTTGATCGTGTGTTTCTGCTTTTGTAAATATAATGAAAAGATAAATATAGTAAAAACCAACGAGTATTGTTTGCCTCGTCTACTCAAAAACTGTGTTAACGCACACTCGTGGAAACAATGCGTATAGAAAGGAAGTCGAATGGCAGTGAGTACACACTTAAGAACCGAATGTCCACTGCAAATATTTCCATTTTAAAAAGCGCTACCGCGCAGTAACAAATCTTTCTTTTGTTTTTCAATATCTGGATAAAATGCTGCGCGGAATAGCTCAGTATATTGCATGAGAACGCGATGTTTTATATAGCAAAAAATTATAATTTTTGAAACTATAAATGTATGCTTTATGAGACAAGCAACTTTTTTATGTCTCCACATAAAAACTTTCTATGAATGAACTAACGACAGGATAATTCTATTTCAAATGCAAGTTTTGATGTAACTGTGTAAGAACAAATTTCGTTGTAAACAGACTGGTTTAGAAGATATTTTATCTTGTTTTCGAATTTCTCACAAGATTTTTACTGTTCATCAAACCTTTATAAAACTAATTCACACACTAAGGCGATATTAGAATGAATATAGAGGATTCGTGACAATGCACTGCTACTTAGTATATCACTGTCATGATAAATATGAAATAATAGTCTCCAAGTGTCTGTATAGAGAAAATGCATTAATTCTGAACATAACTCCATATGAATGATTCACGATTTTGTGAAAGTTAACGTCCTAAGTTGAAGCTTACTAATATATTTTAACAGTGCATGTAGTAAAAAATAAACGGATTTTAATTTTAACTGACGACATTATTGTTTTGTAGAGAACGTGGAGCAGGCATGCTTGAGTAATCTTAACTTAATTAATAAACCACAGTTTGACGCAAATCGATTTTGCTGTGCCTTCAAACATCAACTTCGACCACAAACAACGGTGTAATGTCGAACCGAGTGTGTGCGTATGTCGTTATCTGTGCGCTGTTATCAGTTAATTTTTCTTCTCCTGGAAATTTATTTGCATTACAATATACCCGCCACCAAATGCCTTCTTGATTTTTGATACCTTCCCTGATACTTACTGTCGATTAAGTCTAAGCATTTTCGGAGAATACATCCATTAAATGCTTTACATTCCTTCATTTCCGAGGCGTATTGGTTTATGGCGACTGTAATGCAAATCTCCTTCACTTTGCCGATACTCTTACTGAACAATCCAACCCCGTGAAGTGAGTATGTCCCAGAAATTCTGAGCGTCTGAATTCGGCTGGAAGGGGTTACTTCCCGGGGAGAGGACTGATACTGAAAAGGAAAATTTCAGATTCCGCTCGGATTTCATTCCTCATGTGATTTTCTAACTTCCCAAGGATTCCGTGGGAAAGATGGTTGTTCATATTCGACGTGAAAGTCTTTTCCTTTCTTGTTTTAAAGCAAGTTAGAATCAAGTCGATGATGATGCGAGACGAGAGTACATGGAGGTTGATAGCTGAGAGAAATTTGAGAGCGATTGTTTCTTTCAGATTTTCCAAAAATCTAATCACCATTCGCTCTTTGCCTCGATTGATTATATTTATCCTTGCCTTATAGAATATAGTTTTCAAAGGTATATTGAATTTATTGTCATAGAAACGTGAAGTTGCACCGTTTTCCGGATAGAGTTGGTCGAGGAATCTTTGAAGAATTCAGCAATAAGGATTCCCTAATTTACTGTTCAACTCGTCATTGGGTGAGTGGATGTGTATTTCACAACGGCCAAAGCATTAAAAATGTGGCGTTACTCAATTTGTACTTCATTTAATTTGCTACGAACTGAATGATAAAAATCACGTTTTTATCTTCCACATCTATTTGATTAACCTACTCCTTTTAATTGAGTGGTCTAGTCCAAATGACCTGACGGTTGGTAATCGTATATTTCTTAACATCATCCTCAGGCGAACGATCATAAAATGTCCATGAGATTATGCCATATTTATTCCGTCGTGTGGTCAACGCCTGTTGTTAAAAGAATAAATTAATATTTGGTGCTTTTACTGGATTGCGTTTAAATGAGCGTCATTTGCGCGATTTGATTACGCATTACCGTGCTCCTTTCTGGAGAAAGAGGCGTCCTAATTTACCTCCAGGAATGGTGAAACTTGTTATCTCGTACAGTAGGACGTGACTGTGTCGAACAGGATTTCATCTTTTCCTCCTATGAGTGGCTCAAAAAGTCGTTTTGTAATGATTCCAATATGATCTCAACTCTCTCCTTCCCTGACAATACTTCTTGAATGTGGGAAACCAGTGAACTTATGACCATAGGGACGAGACAGGCGTGTGACTTCCAAATGGCGACATCCCCGGTCGACCCTTGCCCCTTGATACGCAAGAGATAGACGTATCTCGCGGGAGGAAAATGTCTTGCCAATCCGTAATTTAGGAAGTGTCAAAAGATACCTGTTTACAACTGGAGGACGATGGTAGATGATATCTAATTAATTTTCACGCCCTGAATCGAATTTGTCTGAATAATGAGGGCATCGAAATGGATAATACGTATAATCTCATTTCATCCATTTTTTTCGATGGATTAAACGCTATGTTGTTGCCTTGGATGTCTGCGAGATTCACACCGTCAGTTGCAGTAAACTATTGGGTAAAATATTTGTTCATTTTCTCTGTGAGCTTGAAGGCATTGTTTAAGAAGTGAGTGACATTTCTATGACCCTTCTATGTTTACCTCTCGTAGAGTATGTGATCTTTCCGCAACCCTGGAATACGCGAATCGTCGTTATCCGCAAGAGGAACTTTTATTATTCATTCAACAAGTAAGTTACAAAAACATAATTTTCACAAATATAGCATAATTATCACATAAATGGTGTCAGAGGTTTTGTAGTATTATCAAATGATAATGAAAATATGAGGAAGGCATCATGAAAGGCGGCGTGATCCGTATTAACCTCACGCCAGCCAACCAAGAATTGAGTGCCAGGAAAACCTCCTCAGTGAAGGGCCTGTTTTTTTGAAAGTACACCAACGGGGTTCTCTTCACATTAATTTGTCTTGAAAATCATCCCCTGGGCGGAATTCGTCTCGCTAGGCATAGGTTAGCGACCTTTGCCTTACGGAAACTGTCGTGATTTAAACGATAAGATATGTCGGCATCAATTATTTTTCCCCTTCACTGTCCGTCTCTGTCCAATCCCTGGCCTAAATCTTATTTTCCTCCTTTATGTCATCTTATGCTTGTTGCAACAAAATAATGAGTTTTAGGGCATTCGTTCTGGTTCATCATTGTTACCTCATATTATGATTGATGGAGGAGGGAATTCCGCATGCACTGATTGTGTCCCAACACGCGGAGAAGAGTAAAACAAGTAAAGTTGGAGTTCGAAATATTGGTTACTTTAGCCCGAGGCATCGCAGAGCTGCAAGTCATATTCCAGAGGTGACGGCCGGATCAAAGGACACTAGAGGGCATTACAAACATCTTCTAGGAGGCGTTAGCCCTAGCGACTTCCTCAAGACGCCGTGCGTGATTGCTGCTACAAAAAAAACTAGACATATAGCCCGCGAAGGGAGAGTTTAGTTAATAATAGAAGGGGGAATCCTATTTTATGTCTAATGCAATGGATATCCTTTTATTAATGCTGTCTATATAAATGATTAATGATATTTTTTCCGATCGGCATCGTCTTTTTTGACATAACATATAGTATGTAGCAATCGATGGTACAGCATCTTTTTTGGCTATATGCGGAAATAGTTTCTTCCTAATTAGAATTGAGAAATAAGAGCGCGAAGAAAGTTGCATTGTCATAATTTTCCTCGCTAAAATCTCTTTTAATCGCGCATCTTCTCTTAGACGATGGGTGTGTCTTCATATAAATAATATTTAAAGTTAGAATGAGCATGCAATTAATATTTATCAAATCGAGCCGGTGCATTTCCCCTTGTACTAATTGATCGTCATTCGTTCTTGTGTTCTCAGCCCGGAGTGGAGTTGGTGCCTTTGCTCATCCAGAGACGGATGCCGAAGAAATGCCATTCGAGATGTATTACTGACATCACCGGCGGAAGGGCTTTCTGGTGCAGTATATAAAAATATTTTTTTTCACACCCAAATACATTCCTTGAATTTATACTATGGGAAATATTTGAATGAAAGCAAAAGTCGGTGAAAGTTGAGAAAATAATGCCTTTATTCTTTCTTGTTCAAAAATTCAAATCGACCATTAATATCGATTTTTATCGTTATTGGCTCAAGTTTCACAAGTCTCACAATTACGTCATCTTTGTTCATCGTCTTACCTATACCTTGAGAGCCAAATTTGGTTTTTAATGAATGTGGTCACGGACAGATGTAACTGCGTGCATTAGGTGCCATAAGGTACCGTCCAGCTATCTCAATCGCTAAATTTCTTCACTTCAGTTCTCAATACCCCAACAATCAACTGCAGGCGTGGGAAGGAATTTTGTTTTGATATTATGATAGCGGGAATGAATTTTTAAATTTACGACGGGCAATTGCCAAAAATTGTGGGTTAATGTAAATAATGAAGCGATGTCTTTCTTAGGCCCACCGGGTGGCACAACCCAGCCTTGAGTGCTTACGCAAAGGATGCCGATGAATGCCATGATTTCACTGTCGTACGTTAATAACGGACACTTTTGTAGCAAGAATTCTCCGGCAGGCAAACATCATTCTCGACACATTGTTACTAGAGTACCGATTGCATGTTATAAACCGGTGTTGGATATTTAACACACATAACTGAGAATGTTGGCAAACATGAGCCATCATCTCTTCCCCTAGTATGGTATATTTTTATCGCTTCATTAAGATGGTTAAACCGTGAATTTTTATAGCCCGAGTGTGTTATCAATCATTGTCTGAGGGGAGAAAAGAGCTATGGGTTGGGCATGACTTGAAAAGAATCGCTAGAAATCGAACCAGTTTTATGTTACTTCGGATCCCACATGACAACGTGATTTGACGTGCCTACAGCATAATTAATATTGATTATGTTGAAAACACAATTTTCTTTGCCTTAATATGTGAAAAAACCATATCATTTGACAAATATAATCTTTTTCTCTCAGATTTTTATTTATGTAAATTTAAGTCAAGTCTAGCAAAGTGTAACTTAAGTTGAAGAGATCTGTTTGCGCCTTTAATTGGCTTAAAATATCGTTACCATGATTTGATTTTTTATATTATTATTATTTACAAATTTTTATTATTGCAGTTTCTCCAGCCATATTGCTGTTTCATATAACGTTTTCTATATTTCCACTGATCACTGTCTCTTCTTTTCTCAACTAGACTCGTCTACCTGTGGGTAAACTCCGTCCATTCTCTCTCCTTTTAGCCTCATTTCCCATCTACATCATGTAACTCTCCATTGGAGAAGATGGCTTTTTTGTACTTTCATTGCATTCCAGTACGTTCAAAACCTTACTTGAGAAACCCTGTGAATTTTTTCCACCTCTTTGCTTTTGAATTCGGTTTTTTTTATTTGAGTTCTCCGTTACTGTCTCTCTAATCTACTACAGTAATCCTTCTCTAATTCCGAGGGCAGTCTTTCTTCGTGCTGCTACTTTCAACGTTTCGCTCATTATAGTGATACACTTTCATTCAGGATAATGCTGCATCACAGTTTTATTGGCCCGATAATATTTTTTTGTTTGATTCAGTACATCAGTGGAGTCTATGTTTGTCCGAATCATATTTCTATTTCCATTTTTAAGGACCCTTTCTTCGGGAAAGTCAATCTCCGTCAAATAAAATCATGCGCGTTTTCAGTTTTTATGAGAACTGTCGTATGTGCTTTCAGCGGAAGGATGAAACTTTCGAAACTTTCATCCTTTTGCTGAAGAAGGTGGTGTCATTGAAATGTTCACGACTTAGAGTATTTTTATTTATGACTAAGGTGTTGATATCACATGAAGTATGGGCAGAAGGTTGTTGGGGAAGTTATTAAAGGTTGGGTTCATCAATGGAGAAGTTGACACAGATGTGATACCTTTCCTTTTACTTCTCTTAATATCAACATCCTTTTGTCATCGTTGGGTGAATTTATGCGTATGTACAAGTATCTGTATGAACTTATCACAGAAAGTGCCCCAATTTCAACATTTTTTGACGAAAACACTATGGTATTTCTAATATTTTCAGAAGTATTAATAGTATACTCGTAATTGTTCAGCAGAAGCACAACTATGTGGTTGTATATTTAAATTTCACTCATTCGGTTTTCTTCCTCAGGAATTCTACACAGGAGGAGAAGAAAGCAAAGGGTTTTCAGTATCTTCAGGAGCTGAACCAGCAGGTTGCTCATAAACAAGAGAGGATGCAAGTGAGTTTTTTCAAAAATTTCAAATTAAAATTGCATGAAAATTGGTTTTTAGTATGACAATCAGGTTTAACTAAGAGACACAGTCCAATGACACGTGAGTTGCAGTCATGGTGTCAATGACTGTGAAAAATATTAAGAGTGAATTTTCTCTAAAAATTCTTGACTCCCCTGGAAAATTACACGTTCTGCATTTTAAATTAATAATAAAATTGCAATAGATTTCGTTTGGATTTTATTTATCGCTGTAAACATTATTTTCGTTGACACGTCTCTGTGATAATATTCGTTTTTTGCGTTTTCTTGCATTCATTTCCACATTTTCACGTTACACGAGTAGGATTGATGGAGTACGAGTGGTATGGGCATCTATAGTATATCGTATAGGAGTTATGAAATATTTTAATTCGTGATTGCTGCTGCTTAATTATGGTAGCTAACTATCGATAGCCACTTTATAATTATTACTTTTAATGTAATGGGCAGTTATTAAGACGAATGTATGTGAAATCATTGTATTGTAATAAAACGTGATAGGTACTGGATAAAAACTATGCTTCAAGGTGGTATTCGGGCTGGTCATAACTATCGGGAAATTTTCCCTCTTGGTTTCATATCAGAAGTTAGGATCAAACATTACTTGTATGCCAGGTATTAGTAGTAGTTATTAGGAAAGCCGACCGAAATCTAATAGTTTGCATCAATAGGGACAGGTATGTAATTCAGGGAATGGTGAAAGGATGGAGAAAACTCGGATTCTGCATTAGCCTGTTCTTTACGAAATACACCATGGGGTCCACCGTTTCACGTCCCATCCCTAGAAGTGCTCTCCTCATAGCACCCCAAGTAAGGATCGGGATATCACTGGAAATCCTACCACCTAAGCGATTCGAATCCGTACCATGAGGTTGAAGAAAAAATTGCTCTCCAAATGTTTTTTTGTTAAACATTTGAACCCTTGACCAAACTTCCGGTGGTGTGTCTCATTTTAGATCTTGCAGGTTCCAATGTGTATCCTGTCGACTTTTCTCCCATATCCTTTTCTCCTTTTGTAGTTATTGTCATTTCATATCTTTGTCCTTTCATATATATATATATATATATATATATATATATATATATATATATATATATATATATATACACATACACTTTCAAAGACGAAATCCCGCCATGGGGCGAACAAATACTCATTCACATGTAAATAGATATAAGGAAAAGGGATAGGAACACATTGTCCATCCCTAATGGCGCAAATGATCTCAGCTGTTGGTCGCCTCCCCTCAAAACTACGACTACTACGAACACAGTAGAGTTGGGGAAGGCGGAATTAAGCAGATCACAGGTGCAAAAATATTTTCTAGACCGGGATTTGAACTCCGGATCTTTCCTCTCTCTCTCTCTCTCTCCCTCTCTCTCTCTATCTATCTATATATATATATATATATATATATATATATATATATATATATATATATATATATATATATATATATATATGTAAAGCGTAAACTATTCATTAAATGTTCCCTTGAGGAAATGACGAGGTCATGAATATTAATCGAAGTTTTGAAATGTATTTAAATTAATTCTCGAGGGAAAGAATAGTGCTAATAATATCATAGTATTAGGCTGGCAATTGCAGTCAAGAAGCATAATTAGCCGATTATGGGAAATATTAATTAGGAAGATGAGATAGGGCGCTGTAGAATTCGAAGGCGGCATTAGTCCTTTGGCCTAGGCATGAGCAAAATGGTGAACAGTTTTAAGGAAAGTTTATTGCTCTTGATGTGTCTCCTCATGGTAATTATCTGTAGACCAGTGTGGCGCTGAATAATTCTTCCACCGTTTGATGAGAAAGGTGGCTCCCTTTCCTTAGAATCTATGCGATGATTAACACCGAAGATGATTGTTAGAAGCCCACGGCAATCTACGTCACATTGATAAATCAGCATCGAATGTAGGATAGCACAGATGCCACGCCAGAGCATATGCACGTTAAAATTATCTAATGGCGAATGAAATCAATGAGATAAGTAGGTAATGTTTCTTTCAGTGGGAACTAAGTTGAAAAGTAACTCAAAACTAAATTTTGCCACTGATACGAGCTAGATTTCTTTTTCTCATTTCAAAGGTGACGGGTGGATTAATGAATCTTATATTGATCAAATTCTTTTGAAACTTCTTCAGTGTATTTTAATCATTTTAGTGTTCAATAACGAAGGTTAAATTCGAGATAATAATTCCGAAGCAGTTATAATCGCACTGAAGTTCGATAATTGCTATGCATACCACTATGTCCGCATTAGGGGTGTTGAAATAAGAAAGGAGATAACTCAGGTTCCTGTTAGCGCGGAAGGTGCAGCAGCACTCAGTGACTAGTTGCCTTGTATAATTACTTATTAAGAATTGTTTTGTACCATGATCCTCGAGCCTACTTACTCAGCGGTATAGTTTGAGGTTTTACATGGTTTTCAGCTCGATAAAATACTGGCGGAAGATGAGTGGGAAACCTCGGCATGTAATCAGAAACACCCAAGAGCAATTAATTGAGGTTTGTTAGCCTGTCATTGCCAATTTCAACGTTTAATGCATCTTTTTAATCTGCATACATTCACACATTTGGTGGCGGTGTAAACAACAGTAGACGTCTAACGGAGCAAAAAAATGAAGTTTTCGAAGTTTAATGCTTGAGGCATGTTGAATGTTAGGAAATACAGTAGAAATAACTAAAAGCAAAATGCAAAATCGATAATTTAGAGAACACACAAAGGGAAAATCACTTCTAATTTGTTGCAAAAAAAATAATAATTTAATCCGTCAATGTCATGCCGTCGACAATATGTGAAACACTAAATGCATGAATATCAATTACGCTGAACCTTATCATGCTTATTTCTATTAGAAACTGTCTTCTGTCATTCCCTCCATCCATCCACTCTCTCTCAGCGCAACCTAGAAGGTGCTCCATGAGTCTTGGATAAAAACACCGCTGCCTGGATTACATCCAAACAATGAGAAATCAAAGCATGTGGAGGTGCTTCTTGCATGCGAAGGAGGGATTTTCTCTACGTACGTCATAGCTGGTATTTGATCCTCGAAGCATTACAAAAGGGAGAAATGAGATCAGGAAATGGACACCCCCGCACCAAGCCGTTTCCACCACCTCTCTCACACGCCCTTTGTTGTTTGCGCGCCGACACGCCAGCTGTCGCTTCCTCGCGGCGAAGAGAGAGGTAACGAACGCTATGGTCAGCCGCTGTGAGATCCATCACCGCCGCCTTTCCTCCCTCCGTTTCCCCCCTTCTGGGTTAGTGCTACTTCCCCCTTCCCAACGCCGGGTGAAATCCCCGGCGCGCGGAGAGGCGGCAGTTTGTTCCCAGTTTCCCTTTTGTGCTTCGGTCAAGAGAGGGCGTGGGAGTGGAACGCCCTTATTGAGGGAGGAAGATAAAGGAAGGCGATTCAGGCATAGCTGGATGAATTCTTCGAATGCTAACCGCTCACGTTATGAAACATCCCCGGGATAGGTTCTCGTGGGTTCTGCAATTCTAGTCTCACCTTCTCTCATCCTACATTCGATTCCATCGGGTTCAGTGAGCGCTGGTTTTGACGGTTTCGACATTGAATTCTTTTTACCATTTTAAACCATCGGCTTTCAAAGAGAAATGAGGCAGAGGAAAGGGTTGGTTAGTAAGGGTAAATTTTTACCTACATACGACACTGGCGCCTTTCAGAGCCTTCTGGTGAACCAGGGTCGACCCATGGTATTTGGCAGGTTGGGCAAGATTTTATCTTGACTCCACTAAAAATCAGAAATTCTTCACAGACTTTTCAGGTGGTTTTCGTGAGTCCTGTTTCCTTGTACCCTCTTCCTTCTCTTACTAGCCTTGCGAAAAAGTACAGGGATAATTGAAAAGTACAATAAAATACGTATTTTGTTAGATATGAATAAATTACGAAAAAAATACGCTGTCGCATTTCAAAAATCAATATTGGCACATTTTTGCTTACGTTGCGTATGGCGGATAATTTGAAATTTATAAGAATTCAAAGCATACAGAATCAGAAAAATTATTCCTATTAAATGTATTTTATAAAAATGAGGTGTATCCCTTTTTGCTTATTAAAAATGAACACTGTAATTGCGGCCATTAGCTGTTAACGGTATGAATATCAATTTGTAAATATATTAATTCTGCCCATGCTACTGGTCGTCCGTCACTGCACATTTTACTAAGGATTTAAGGGATAAATGAGAATTCAAAAGAAGTATAGGTGTCTCGTCAAAGAATAGGGACAGGAAGGATTTTGTGTTGCAGTCGAAAAAAATGTGCTCTTACAATGATACGATATCCTTTAGTTTAGACCCTTGTTGTTTTTCTCAGATTAGCTTTGTTTTATATTTTATCTGTAAATTCTGTTCGCTTAAAAATTGTTAAATATCGTTCTCAGCGATGTATTAATATGATCTCTAATTGTTATAAAAGTCAAGGATATATTCACCGATTAAGTCATCTCTTCATCTGAATAAAAAATTACCTATCTCTGTGTGCGATACATGTGAAGTACAATCTATTTTAATTGAAACATAATTTAATTTTAATTCATGTTCTGGACATTTCTTTTATATGATCATAATTTCGTGTAGTGTCAAAAATCGTTTTTAATTTCTTGTATTCATGCTATCCTTTCTTGCTGGCCTAAAGATAATTCATTTTCTGCCAAAAATGTTGTCAACTTAGCGAATTAAATTTTTGATATCAATATGTTTCGATGAACCTTTGAAAGGCACTTTTTAATTAATAAAAATTTATTTTACATTCATTGTGCTTGTTACCCCTACACTTACCAGACAATGCATTTCTTTCTGTTCAACTTGAAGTTAATATACATTCATTACAAATAAATGCAGCCTTGGAAGTAGTTTGGCATTCGTTATTCCTTTCGTTGATCATGGTATAAAATTGGTTGTTAGGTCTTAGGCCCTAGAAAATAAACTAACATTTGGCGCCTATAATCTTCAGTGATGACTTGATGAATTATGGTAGAATTTCATGTTGGGTGAAATCTACCATCACCTATCAAACTGAACTTGGGGTTAATAAGTTTTTTTGTGTTTTACCATTAAAAAAAATATGGCCTCAACCAGAATGTGAAGTTCCAAATTGTTAAATCTATGGAAGTTGAACGCTCAGAGGTAAAATAATCGATGTGGACTGATTGAATGGGGAGAGACGAGCCATATCTCGGATTCCACTTTTACATTTATACATCAGAATAGATTAGTCGCCACCCCTGGTAAGGGCCCGGCTTCGGCTGTCACCCACGTCTCGGAATGCCCCAAGAGGAGAGCATCCGCCTTACGATTCCGGTGGGTTTATTAGATCGCGGATTCGTATCCCTCATCGGCTATTGGTTCTGAATATATTTTTTTACAATTTTTCCTCTAGTTTTATGAATGGCAAAAACAGGATTCATCCCCAACATTTGAAAGCTGTTCGTATTTCAATGCAACAATTTCAGAGTGTAAAAATTGTTCGCCTTGACCGCGATTCGAACCCGGATCCATCAATCTCCGGTCGAGTGCTTTAGTCAGTTAAGCTATCGAGACGTCCTTTTAAACTCAGAAATTTTGAAATCTTTGAAAATTGCTGTTCGTATATTTTTGCCCTTTGTAAATAAAATCGTAACAAATGTTTTGACTAATCGTTCTATACGGCCTTCCAGGGTTTGATATGTTGCCTATAGTTAAAGGTAGGAAAGTTGAGGAATATAAAAAGAACAAAAGCGTGACCATAAGTTATCTCACAATTTCCTCTATTTTTTTAAAAAAATACGCTCAAGTCGAACGTGAGTACAGCGGAAATTTCCTTTCATTTTACCTAATTTTGAGTTTATTTTGAAATAATTTAATTTTATTTGCGATTATGTCGTCGGATTACCCTTTTAACTTTTCTCACAAAAGTAAGCGACGCGAAGATTGATTTGTCCGGTTGGGGTAGAGTTCCTTCCGCACTTATGAGCTCTCTGGTGTGTGAAATTAACGGAATCAGGATAAATGGTTTGGATAGTTTTCATGTGACATCTGCGGTCTCCCATGACGTTTTGGCATCCAGAAAATCATACAGATCTGGGGTAGCTGGGGGTCTCCATTAATGTTCATGCTTATAAAATTAAAACAGATGTTTTGACCAAATGCAGAATCTGGCGGTCTGTGGGCTGACGGATGGAGTTATTTAAGCCTTGGAGCCGCCAAAAGGCTTCTAAAGTCTCTGAAGGAGTCTAATTTTTGCCAATTTGTAGGGTCGTGTTATGACTACAAACTGCCTCGTTTGGCTTCTCCGTCCTAACTCCAAAATCATCTGAGCACATTTCATTGACACAGTTTGTCCTCATCAAAATTGATTACGCTTGCTTTCTCTAACAAATAATGCTTTCCTTAATTACCACTATGACAACTCTCATGGGTGCAGGCGGGGCCCTTTGCCCCTTAATTTCACCAAGACGTTATTCGGAAAAGGACGATTTTTGGGCAGATAAGAGTGTTGTTTTATGTGAAATAATGCGAAAATTACAAAAAACTGAGGACATTTCTGTATCGCAAGGGAGTACAGAACAAAAGTCATATAATAGGCTACCCACTTTCAAAAGGAGATAAGGCACTTAGAATATTAGGAGGTCGGCAAATGAAGTTTTCTTGGAGCCAATAACCTCAAAATACAACTGCATGACAGGGGTATTATTGTTTTGTTATTAGTACCGTAGTTCGTCATCAAGATTCATTTCATGGTGCTCTCCACTTAAGAAACATTCATGTGAAAAAATTGGCGAGATCGTGAACTCTTACGATGAGATAAAATTCGATCAACAGAGCGAATGGGGTGGATTTGGAAATGGTGTCTATGTGTATTTATTCTTCCATGATCGCGATTGCCACGTTTCTGTTCTTTCCTAATTGCAGTTAGTGCAGACTTATAAAATTTTCACGACAATATTACTTAAAAATAATAAACATTTTCACTTTCAGTATCATTCCTCCATCAGTCACGATTCCTACGATTTGGTTATTTTTTATTGTGGTGTCGTACAAATATAGTCCCATAAAAGTTTCTCGGGAAGGGTAAAGTAATATTGCTGAAATGAAATAGCCCACTTATAGTTTTGGCATATAGTCCTGCGTCTGAGACTATAGGTATAGCATCGTTCGCTCGACACTGAAAGTAATTTAATTGGAGCATGACATCTGTTCTAAGAAGGGTTCAATCCCGTGACTACACTAACCGGATTACCGGCATTGACTCTTATGTGAAACACCTATCTATAAATTAAGAATAAGTGCAATTTCATGATAATGGGTTTTCTTCACTCCAACAACCACAAATGAAAAACTGGAAATTTTCTATAACGCATCTCCACGGGAAAAAGTCACGTGGATCGGGAATGAAATCACAAACCCTTATTTTGCCGAGTGCATGCTCAAAACCGCAATGCTATCAGGTTTCTTGATTCTGTGGCAGTCTGAGCCGTTGAAATTTGCCTCATTCAGATTGCCTCAGAGCGAAGAAGGGTGGATAGATTACTAAATAATAATAATCTGCGACCCGGAAGATGAGAGTTCCATAGCTCAATTCCTGATCTGGGTGACCTTTTTGTGGGTCACTCGTTCATGGAAAACCATCATCTCTTATAGGAAAAAGAAAAAAAAATTTTTTATGGCATCTTTCCGTGTTGTGCAAATATATCACATGGATGTATTTAGGCTCAACCTCAATTAACCTTTTAGCCGGTAGTTTTATCAAAATGCAAAATAAATGGTATCGATTCAGATTCATATCATAGTTAATGAGCAAACCGTGTGAAGTAAAAACAGTCGAGCCGTATAAGATCATTTCCTATTGCTTCAAAATTATGAGACCTGGAAACTTAATTGCCTGAGTGCTATTGTCCGGAAAGCGAAATACAAATAGTTTATAAACTGGTCCCGGTGAACATTGTTGGGAAAGTTTACCATGCAATTTAGCATCATATTTCTTGGAAATTTGGAAAAATTATATTTAGTTCCCGCAGGAGAATGTGAAAATTCATCCGCTGATATAAGGCCAACAAAATTGAAAAAAATAATGGTAACAGGTAAATGTACCGTAATTAATCTCCCAGTGGCTCGTTAGGCCTTGGCCTTAAAATTCGTCGAGTCAAACGATCAAGAGCAGACCGATAAGCGAGCGGGAGAGCCGCGGAGTGAATGAACGGCGAGTCATCTGCGGTGAGCGTGTGCGCGGTTGTTCGCTGGAGCGCATCGCGCGCCCACGGCAGGAAGCTAAGGAGGGGAGGGAGGTCGAGCGGAGCAAAGGGAGGAATCGGGGAGGGGGAGACGCACGCGGGGAGGCGGCGACAAGCGATGAAATCCCCATTCTGCGGATTTCGGCAAGTGACATTTCCTATTTCCCAACCTAGCGGAATAGAGAAATGAATGCACACCTCGTGATAATGGAATCTTCGTCTTTTTCCTCCTGGGAGCGAACGTTGAACTTCCGACGACGCGTATTCTTTTGAAGTGTCGACAAGATCACGACCATAGACCCCATTTCCGTGTTCTAGGACAGTTGATTGATATGGCTGCATACCCTTCAAGCGTCTGCTGTACCTAAAGCTGGCCGTGCTCGCACGAGTATTCATGTGATGGTGGAGTTTCGCCTTCCTACTTTTCAAATTGCACGATATTGGATAAATTTCTTACTGCATTCTAGGGTTCCATTGCTTGTTAGATGATAGTATATATATTTGAATGCGTCTGGAATGAAGGGATTTTTACATGAATTTATGTGCCACTGTGGGTATAGTTTTGCATGTATGTGTGTTGATTTTGTACGTGGTTGTGCTCCTTTTTACGGGTGGTTGCCTAACTCCCACCGCTACATGCCCTTGCGGCGGCTTGCGGGGTATTATGTAGATGTAGATGAGTATCTAGTGAGCAAAGTTTTTCCGATGAAATAGTTTTGTGCTATCGTTTTTATTTAGCAATGTTGGATCATCGCCGGTGGGATTGACTATTCTCCTTATTAAGGTGGTTATACACACTGTTGCATCATCGTCTACATCTTTCATCACATTGCATCACGTCACTTTTCTTCTTATGAAGGTCTATCCTTCTTAACTGAATTTCAGAATTCGCGCACTCGGAAAGAATCAATACATGAGTTATATTTCTTCTAATTAGAAATATTTAATTTACAAAAAGCATTGTTTCCTAATTTTAGAAAGTTAAAGCTCTTTGAGGCCTTCGACGACCTTTTCTTGTCTACGAGGTCTGTCCAATAAATACGCGAACTGTTGCAATCTGGTGGCCATGACGTGGACTACACCCGCTCACTAGCGGCGCTAGTTGCCTGAGACCCAATGAGCTGTCTACGTTGTTAGTGCTCAGAAGAAAACATCCGTTTTCAAGTGGATTAAGCGTTTTAAAGATGGCTGACTAGACATCACGGATGATGCAAGGCCGGGACGACCTTCAACCACCTGTGTTGACGCCAGCATTGATCGTGTGCGGTCCCTTGTCCTTACCGATCGTCAAAAAACTGTCCGAATGATAGCTGATGAACTGAATTTAGGAAAATCAACAGTGCACAATATTTTAACTGAACATGATGGATGGATCGTTCACCATGACAATGCACCTGCACATTCAGCATTGATTGTTCGCCAGTTTCTGGTAAAAAAGGCAATCACCATCCTTAATCATCCTCCTTATTCGCCATATTTCGCTCCCTTGACTTTTTCCTATTCACAAAATGCAAAAATGTGATGAGGGGATATCGCTGGGAAGATAAAAGACACAATAAAGCGAGAAACGACGAGAAAACTAAAAAGCCTAACCGGCGAGGACTTCCAAGGGTGCTTTAAACAGTGGAATAAAAGTTGGAATAAGTGCATTGCAACGAATGGAGAGTACTTTGAAGGGGACAAAATTGATGTAGACTAAATTTTTCAAAATAAAGTTTTTATGGCCTCACCATGTGTATTTATTGGACAGACCTCGTATATTGCAAGATTTTTAAAATTTTATTTACTGAATTCTCTTGGAATTAAGAGGTTAATGCGACTTCAAATCTACGTGTAATTTAAACGGCACACGAAAGAGCATTTCAATATTCGCTTGGCCGTTTAAGTATTAGTTTATTTCACACGAGTGCCAGACTGCGAGTAATTCGTATTATGGTGGTAAGATCACATCTTTGGACTGATTCCTTCTGTGGGTTGGACACAGTAGTTATAAAGAAAATACTTCCGCTCTATCTTGAAAGTTGTGAATCACATAAAAAAAACGAATGAAACCGGTGGAATTTATTTCTGTACTTTCCCACCGAGTTCAAAGGCTCATGTGCAACCCCATCTTTCTTCATATACTATAAATCGCAATGTTTTATAAATAAATACATAAACTACTGATAGATAAATCAACTGAAGCCAAGCCTCAACATCCAAGTGTTCACTAGAGACTTGGAGTTATTGCTCGCTCACGAAACATGTTGAAACAACGTTCGTCCGTAATTTTTTCTGTCTACTCAGTTCCCATTCGTTTTCCCGCTCTACCAGGACGTTTTAAAGAGTTTTTCATCATCGTTTCACCGTTTCAAACCCATCCACCTGATTGAAATTGAGGTGTTTTTTGAACCAGTCTGCTACATTGTTTTTGCTACATTTTGCTACACTGCTTCATCTGCTACATTGAGACACCAATTTTAGCGGTACAGGGGGTTTGTGTGGTATGAAAAATTTGCCACCTTTCCGGTCGTATCATCTAAATAAGATCATAATCATGGCTATAATAGACTATTTTTTCCAAGTTTAAAGTAACATAGTAGTTACTGATGGTGTTCGTAACGGCCATGTTCATATATTTAAACGAAGGCATTCAAGTTCGAGTGAACAATTATAACGTATGTTCCCCAAGGCTATCATGTATCTAGCATAACACATGGGCGCTCATTTGAGGTCACAGTTCTGTTAGTTGAAATTCATGCATTAGTCTAGGCAGTCATTATTTCATTAAGAAATGAGATATAATCAAGTGATCCTGAGGAGGTCATGGTGGTGACCCTCAAGACCATACTGATACTTGGTGGACGGGGCATATAAATCCGTGACGATGACTACCAATGCGTGGAACATGTGAGATCAAAACAACTTTATATATTTTTCATGGCTTCATATGTGCACCGAATAAATTCACTTCTTTGATCCAACAGACGATAGTGATGAACTTCCTGAAGCCTAGACACTAGTAGAAAGCACCAATATGGCTCCTGTGAGGGGAAATATGGTACAAGTAAGATCATATTAAAACCTTGAAAAGTCATGCAATGAACCTAAACTTGACTATATTAGCCGTAATGACTACTTATATGATAGTCAATCAATTGATAATATATTATCCAAAATTTGATCAAATTGGTGGCCTTGAGATGTAAATGAACTGAAAATACAAAAGCCAGAACTTAATACCAGTATTATATCTATTGTGTTGCATATTTCCTCAACAGCAAATATAATTATAAAACGTCATCACCATCATTATAATCGCCACCTGAGGTATTTACATGGTTGGTCTGAAAAGTTCCCGACCTCGAAAATTTCAGAAAAAATGTCTTGTATCTTTGTTAGGTCGGAAACTTTTCAGACCACCATCGTATGCCTGTAGCTGATTCCGTTTACAATCATGTCTTTGTCCAAAATTGGATGTGATTGTTATATCAAAAGAAAATCACTATTGACGAATGACGTACACGGAATATAGTTGAAGGATAATCCTATTTAATTTTCTTAATTCAACCATAAAATAACGTGCAAATTAAGTAACGGCGGGATTCTGTGTTTCGTAAAAAAATATTGTTATATTTTTCTTATTTTCCTAAAACCAATGCCTTTAGTTATCCCTCCTGTGTACTATATTGTTTCTAAATTATGTTATGTTCTAAATTATTATTTGAGTTGAATAGATTTGGATTTTAAGTAGTAATTAGGTTTAGATCAAATATCAATTAAACTTGGATTAGTAGATTTGGAGCTTTCCTAATGATGTATTGGTCTCCCTCCTATTTTCTGATGGATTGGATTGGTGCAATCCCAAATTAGAAATCTGCTTAGTGTGATGTCTAGGTACTCCTCATGCCCGCTGCCCACTTGGCAGTCCTAAGCTGTCAGCATTCCTCAAGAACCCTGCAGAGGGAGTTGAGGAAGGGAGGGTTTGTGGAACGCCTGCCCCCGCATGCTGCGCGTTTGCATGGAACGAACGGCACCTATTTCTAAGAGTATGCCGCTGCTGGCACCGTTCTTCATTCTCTCAATCCAATTGCTCATACACCGCTCACCGGTTTACTTATCCTAATTAGCGGGAATGACCTCGGCAAACAGTCTCACGACATAAGCATTAGTTTTGATTGCATTCATCGCCCATCGTGCTGATTACCTGGTTAATTCCCGCAACACCGAATTAAGATACTCGGAGGTATTTTATATTTGCCTGGGCCACATTGCTTTTTTGATAGACTACTCGTCTGTCGGCGAAGGAGATGGTTCAGCAGGCTCGTGAAGATCTCTCTTCTCCACGAGGGGGAGGAGAAGGAGGAGGAGGGGATGGAAAAGCGAAAGCGTGTCTTGCGAGGAGATACTGCCTTATCCAGGTAATTCTTTTGCATAATTTGGTCTCCTCAAATTCAGAACAAATTTTCGACATGGCCTCAAAGTCACGAGCAGTCAGTCGATCCGCATGCTCTCCGTTGACCGTGTTTCCGGCTCCACCCCGCCCCA
The DNA here is from genome assembly GCF_022747635.1 of Hetaerina americana. Taxonomy (NCBI): domain Eukaryota; kingdom Metazoa; phylum Arthropoda; class Insecta; order Odonata; family Calopterygidae; genus Hetaerina; species Hetaerina americana. Next base: position 3,602,356 of record NW_027286875.1, read on the forward strand.
TTCCCTCCAGCCCGTGCGCTCGCCACATCGACCCCCACCACCCCTCCGTCCCCTCACCTGTTCCTCCTGTCCCCAACACTTGCCCTTTGGTGCTGCGCCCCTCTCCAAAACCTCTCTCTCAAATTTCATCCATTTGTTCTCCATGAATCCCAACCGCACCCAATTCCTTTCCTCTCTCTTTCTTTTTTTTTCAAATTGCCCCACTAATATAAGTAGGTATATTTCACAGCGTCCCGGGAATTCTTCCCAGTCCACCCACTACCCTTTTTGTTTCCTCCGCCCTCTCCTGTTCACGCGGTGCTCATGAGAAAGTCTGAAAAAGAAAAAAAATGTCGAGGATAACTTTCTGCCACGCACTTACTTTCCGTCGTACGTCTGCGATGATGGTAGACGATGATGCTCTCCATCATACCTAAGTTCGGTCAGTATCAGATGATGATGTGACCTATGGGAAACATGTGGAGAAATTTCGGTTCAAATCTCCCTAAGAATATTTCAGACGGTAATCATAGAGTTCGGTGGATTATGAATATCGATCTCTCAAGCCTTGTTTGATTCTTAGCGCATTGCTCAGACACTTTATTTTACGATCCCACATATTGTGGATCTGGGTGATCTCTACCATCACCTACTAAACCGACCTTCGGGTTGATTACTGTGTTTATGGTTATGGTTATATTGTGGATAGGGTTTCTCCTAATATGTACATTAACCCAACTTCCCATCTCTGTTTTACTAGTGCTGCCACTATAATCTACATCTGCGGGCCACCATACAGCATATATCGGCGGGCTTTTTAGCATCAAACTTAAATTTCATGAATGCATGCAGGCCTAATGTTAATGCAAGATTATTAGTTCATGTTATAGTACATGCCTTGTACATTTTAAAACTAGTTTATTGGGGCGACCTTGAAATTTTGCATTCCCTTCTTTCACCCAACCCCTTAACAATATTAGAAACTACGAATAAAATCATTTATGCTGGGTCTATTTAATTTCTTTACTTATTTATCGATTATATTGGGTGAGGTTGAGTTATATAGTCCCTTCTTCCACCTAACCCTTACATTACCGACATTTTATTGAAGAAAATTACATACAACTAAGCTCTAGATGTAGGAAAATCTACCTAGGCGGGAATCGAATCCGCGACCTCTGGGTTGGTAGGCGAGTTGGAGGGCCAGCCAGGTAAATGGATAAATAATTATCAGGATAAATGAAATACGAAAAATAAATTTAATTTCAGTATACATCGATATGCAGGAGAGTGAAAAAATTAAGAAATATTAAGTATAATAGAAGGGGATGTGTGGAATAATCTTCTATATGTTGCCGCACCCTGTTTATGGAAAAAAGTGAGGATTTTAGGATGATATACTAAACGAACAAACCAGCTGCTGCCTATATATTTATTTATTTTGTATAAGTCCGAAAACAGAACTTTGACCTTAAATCGGATTTTGAACATGGAGAGGTACATGTGAAAAACTCTCTGAACGTTTTACGATAGGAAAGTTGCAATTATATATTTGCATGTTGGGGTAGCTGCGGTTAAAAAGTCTGTAAATGTCTGATAAAATCGCTAAAGTATGTAAAAGTATGTTAAAAATGTTTTACAAGACACTAATGGTTTCAATGAAGGTGTTTCAATAAGGTTTTGTTCTGAATGCTCCTGGAATCAGAGAAAAATGGTCGTTTAAATATATCGATATGGTTTAATAAATATATAGTTTTAGACTCATGGTCTAGTCTCCCGGTGTTGCGTGGGGTTTTTAAAAAACCTAGCGGTTGGACAAGAAAACTCAAGTGCTCTATGCCATTCTAAAAATATTAGTCCCACTTGCTATGTTCACGTTTTAAAAAACCACCATGATCTCAGATTTTCTATTAAATTTATGTAAGTATATTTTATATTCTTGTTACACTTTTTCGCTGGCATACACGTATGAATACTCTTTGAATTATGACTAATTCCTTCATTAAACTCCCCGAAGTTTCCCAAGTACTTACCAAATGTTCTTCATACGGTCTCAGTTAGGTGGAATACCAAATCTGTAGTACTTTTTCAATAAATTTATGCTCTACGTAATTAATGAATTCACGTTAATTCATCAAGGTATAAATTGCACCTGAATGACACATGTTCCTTTTCTAATGCTCAATTCTCCCACCTCATGGTTTATTTTCTGTTTCGAGAAGTTTTTTTCCAGAGCGAATAATAACCTCGATATAGCCGCCTTTCGCCATCTTCAAATATTTTTCACGTTACTGAAAAGTGTTATAATAGAAATACTAGGCATATTTAATAATATATATTAGGTGAGTGTCTCGATTTCATATCCCACTTTTGCTTTGGATGTAATGCTGTCTTGGCATGGCTATGACTGATTTTGAATCAATGGTGGGAAATTATCCGTGGAAGAATCAGAATGCCGTTTATCTGGAATGGGGAATCTAGATACATAAGGTGCCAGTCAGCCAATCACCCGAATACAAGAGACGCTTGAGTCCAAACGAAAGCATTGATACGTTGGGATGGCACTCCACCTCTTCAGTGAAAAGGATTGATTAAATGAAGAATACAATGTATTTTTCCACTGTCTTTTATTCACGTACAACCAGTTTTAACGCTCAAGCGTCATCATCAGGTGATGACGATTGAGCGTTGAAACTGGTTGTACGTGAATAAAAGACAGTGGAAAGATACATTGTATTCTTCATTTAATTAAAATGAATTTCCACAAAGTTGAGCCGGGAACAATTGAATATTTAAAAAGGATTGATGTTTTGCACCGAAGGAATATTTGACAACATAGAGTGACTTTATAAGGTACTAATGCACCTTTCCTGTAACTGTGAAGCTAAAGTAGGGAGATAGGGCTACTAGGGAATGATATTTTTAAAACTTCAACTAGGACTAAAATAGCATGGTATTAATTAGGGGATCATTCACCTGACACCCGTCCCACGGTTGGAACTTAAAAATAAATATTAATAAATAATAATAAATAAATAAATACATAAAAGGGCTACAGTCGTCCACTCTCGTCCACAAGGATGGCGACGCAAATGGCATGATTTAGCTAATTGTATATTTTCGTTTAAATATTTTTCTTGCTGCTAATTTTAAGAGACTATAAACCCATGGTTTTAAAGGTGGAGAGCACACGGGAGAGAATGAAAGTCAGTCTCGATCAATTAGAAGACACCTGATAGGAATGGGAAACTTAAACCGGCAAAATCTTTGACACGACACAGGTTTCCACGAAAACTGTGAACACTGGTGGTTAATTATAACGTAGGTTATAGGAAACATTATTTAGGAGATGGTACCCCAGTGGGTAGAACGTTGGACTACTGACCGAATGGCACCGGCTCGATTCCTGGGGACGTCTGTGGGCTCCCTTGGCTTCAACCGAGCTGTGTGATTTCTTCAGTTACCAGATTTTACTGGGAAGCTATGGACGGTACCAGAAAAGGAGTAGTAGTATTTAGGGGAGGCGACCGACAGCTGAGGTCATATTCGCGATTAGGGATGGGCAGGAAAGGATAAAGGGAGGAGAGAAACGCGACGTCGGCATTAGCCTACTCTTTACGAAAGGCACCGAGGGGTCCGCAGCTTAACGTCCCATCTGACGGACAGCGTACTCACTCAGAGTGCCCTCCAAAGAGTACCTCAAGTCGGGATCGAGACACCACTGAAAAATATTCAACACCGCCGGGCTTTGAACCCGGGCCCTGGGTACGATATTCACCGCACCATCTCGATTCCCACCAGAAAAGGATCTGGCCCCTTTACCCTAATGCGTGAATTTCACATGCCGTTGGGTTTAGTATTGGGTAAAATCTACCCTCACCTATTAAACCAATATTTGGGTTGAAAACTGGTTTATGCCTGTATACACATGTATATGTATGTGTAAAATAGTGCATCAATACGTACCCATCATTCAAAGGGGTGCTATGAATATATAAATGTACACCGTGGGCTTAGTGGTGCATTTAAGCCGGTACCAAATACGAGTGGTGAGAAAGAACGGATAGTAATTTTGCGCACTAATTTCCTCGCTAATCTGGCCATTTTTTTCCTTGTAGGTGGCGAAGATAACGAAAGTATAATGAATACGCCGTGAATCATAATTTTGTGACGACCTTTCTCCGTGTGAGTTGCAATAATTTCGCATCTAGTCATTCGTCCATTATATCGCAGGTAATTAGCTCATCAGCGTACTCAGATGAAAATTGCTCAGCGTGGAAAATTACTATTACTATTTCCCATCATTAATTTGCGTTGTTTCCTACCAGGATAAAAATCCAGTGAGAAGCCGTATATTTGAAAATTAAAGCCACGCACGAGGAATGAA